>NC_092769.1:43244627-43544627 GCF_047496795.1 Chiloscyllium punctatum | reverse complement strand
CTTTGATTAAATGCACGGCTTTGTGAGCGGCAGGTCATGCCTCACAAATCTTATTGAGTTCTTTGAGAATGTTACTAGACAAGTTGATGAGGGTCAAGCAGTGGATGTTGTGTATCTGAACTTCAGTTAGGCATTTGAAAGGGTTCCCCATGGTAGGCTCGTTCAGAAGGTCGGGAGGAATGGGATACAGTGAAATTTAGCTGTCTGGATACAGAATTGGCTGGTCGACAGAAGACAGCGAGTGGTAGTGGAAGGAAAATATTCTGGCTGGAAGTCCGTGATGAATGGTGTTCCACAGGGCCTCTACTCTTTGTAATTTTTATTAATGACTTGGGTGAGGAGATTGAAGGATGGGTTAGCAACTTTGCGGAGGACACAAAGGTTGGAGGTATCATTGACAGTATACAGGACTGTTGTAGGCTGCAGCATGACATTGCCAGGTTGCAGAGATGGACTGAGAGGTGGTAGATGGAATTCAAACTGGATAAATGTGAGGTGATGCATTTTGAAAGATCGAACTTGAAAGTTGAGTACAGGATTAAAGGCAGGATCCTTGGCAGTGTGGAGTAACAGTGGGATCTTGGTGTGCAGGTATATAGATCCCTTAAAATTTCCACCCAGGTGGACAGGGTTGTTAAGAAAGCATATGGTGTTTTGGCTTTCATTAACAGGGGGATTGAGTCGAAGAGCCGTGAGATCTTGTTGCAACTCTATAAAGCTTTGGTTAGACCGCACTTGGAATACTGTGTCCAGTTCTGGTCACCCTACTGTAGGAAAGATGTGGATGCTTTGGAGAGGGTTCAGAGGAGGTTTACCCGGATGCTGCCTGGACGGGAGGGCTCATCTTATGCAGAGAGGTTGACTGAGCTCGGACTTTTTCCGTTGGAAAAAAGAAGGAAGAGAGGGGACCTAATTGAGGTGTAAAAGATAATGAGAGGCATAGATAGAGTTGATAGCCAAAATCCTTTTCCCAGGGCAGCAATTGTTAACATGAGGGGTCATAGTTTTAAGCCATTGGGCAGAAAGTGTACAGCAGATGTCAGAGGCGGGTTCTTTACGCAGAGATTAGATTACTTACAGTGTGGAAACAGGCCCTTCAGCCCAACAAGTCCACACCGCCCCGCCGAAGCACAAACCACCCATACCCCTTACCTAACACTACGGGCAATTTAGCATGGCCAATTCACCTGACCCGCACATCTTTGGAGTGTGGGAGGAAACCGGAGCACCCGGAGGAAACCCACGCAGACACGGGGAGAATGTGTAAACTCTACACAGAGAGTCGCCTGAGGCGGGAATTGAACCCGAGTCTCTGGCGCTGTGAGGCAGCAGTGCTAACCACTGTGCCACCGTGCCACCCAGAGAGTCGTGAGAGCATGGAATGCGTTGCCAGCAGCAGTTGTGGAAGCAAGGTCATTGGGGATATTTAAGAGTCTGCTGGAAATGCATATGGTCACAGAGATTGAGAGTTCGTACATTAGCTTTACCTTATCAATGGTCAGCACAACATCGTGGGCTGAAGGGCCTGCTCTGTGCTGTACTGTTCTATGTTCTAAACAGTAAACAGTAACAAAACACCACAGATGAGTCAGGATCTGGAGGGAGAAACAGAGGCAGCATCTTGAGTCTGATATGATCCTTTTCTGAAAAACTCATATTGGAATCAAAAAGTTAATTGTATTTCTCTCTGATTAGAACCTGCAAATGTTTTCCTGCACGTTCAACTTAGTTACTCTTCTGGACAGTGGATATTTGTCTGATCTGAAAGGGAACAGCGAAGCTGCCATTTCTATTGACGCTCAAGAATTTGGTTATGGTTTTTGAATGAAAAATGAAAAACTACGTGCCTGACAGCTCCCCAAATACCGATAGTTTATTGCCATTGTCATAATGCATTATGAAAATGTTGAACTCGGTGTTCATGACATCACATGATCAATCCTCTGAGAGTAACTGATTGAAGTACTGATCCCAATTGTTACCAATGTCTTATCATGCTCCTGATGTCACTGGCATCATACTCATCCAGCAAGACCTTACCTTTCCGAAAGTTTCCATATAACTTTGGAAACATAAAATATCTTTGTATTTTTTAACAAGAAATATTCATCCAGGGTTTTGGAAGGCACTAGCAAGGGCAGAGTTTATTTGTCATCCCCAATGGCTCTGTAATAAGTGACACAGAGTTGCCCTGTTTTACCTCTTCAATCCGAACTGAAGCAGATTCAGACAGAGCTGTTTGTAGGGGCATTCCAAGATTTTTAACAAATACTTGTAAAGGATCAGCAAATTAGTCCCTAGTCAGGATGACACGCAACTTGGAAGATACCTTTCAGAGACGGATTTTTCTCTTGTTCCCATTCCCAGTGCAGAATGTTCTCGAATCCCCATTTATCACAGTTTTGCTCAGGGTCCTTGATTCCACCCTCAGTCAAGTCCTGCTTCGATTGAAAGGGAAGTCACTCTGATCTCACCTCAAATTACACGGGAAGATCGGTTGAAAGAATAAGGTGCAAAAGACAAGAACACTGTTTGTTTGACAATGTCTTCGCAATATTCAGAAGAAAATTGATGCATGATCTTCCTTAATGCATTATTTCAACATGACACCACTTTTCAAACAATATTCTGAACGGTGGGTGTTTGTTCTTTTAACTTGCTTCCAATTCAGTGTAGAAATGAGAACATGAATTATCTTCGATAGTGTGTTTATAATCCAGAATTTAATTCACTCTTTATCATCATTGCTCTAGCTCTTTCAAACAAAATTAATGAATGAGCCTGTGTCCACCCTGCAGATAAAAAAGTTCTTTCAGCTCTGACTATTGCAGCTAATGTTGTAAAAAACAAGCTGCAGGTCCATGTAAAATGAAAATGCTGCAGGGCAAGGTACAAAACGCTAGTCCAAAATTATTTATGTCCAAGCATTATGAATAATACATGCAGAGGAGCGGAGTATAAAAGCAGGATTCAGCTCCATGTCCAAAATACTGTTTCTGGCTCCCTCACAAAAGACCACAACTGATTCACTGTGTAAATTCACCA
Source organism: Chiloscyllium punctatum (assembly GCF_047496795.1). Classification (NCBI taxonomy): domain Eukaryota; kingdom Metazoa; phylum Chordata; class Chondrichthyes; order Orectolobiformes; family Hemiscylliidae; genus Chiloscyllium; species Chiloscyllium punctatum. The sequence continues at coordinate 43,541,582 of NC_092769.1, read as the reverse complement.
AAATAGGAAAAACAAGAGACTGGAATTCCCAATTCTGCAACAACATCGATAGAACAGGAAGAAAATCAAGGTTTGTTTCTGAAATGCATAAATTGTGATGATCAGAATGTGGGAGATGGGGGGGGGGGCGGGACATGTTCGTGGATGATAAACAATGTTGGAGATGACACAATGATTATCCAGGTGGGTCACAGTGAGCAGGAACGTGTTGGTTACAGGAGGGTACAAACAGATTTTCAGATGACTAGATCAATGACTGATAAAAGGTAACACTGAAATGTGTGAGATGCTGCACTTTGGAAGATGTAACAAGACAAGGGAGAACACAAACCATGAAGATCGGTTAGATTTGCTTTTGGAGCAGAGAAAGGTGAGGGGTGAACCTGACAGAGGTGTATTATAGCATGAGAGGTATGGGATGAGTGAACAGACAACAACTATTCCCCTTAGTGAAAGGGTCGAAAACAATGGGAAATACATTTGAAGTCAAAGAGAAGATACTAACAGAGGATTTGTGAAATCTGTTTTGAACCCAGAGCATGACGTGTGTCAAAAATGCATTGCCTGGGAGAATGGTTCAGGAAAGTAACCTCACAAACATTATAAAACACTTGTATCAGCACTGGGTGGTGCAGACTCGGCGGGCCTTGTCTTTATTATATGATTCCATGTGGTGGCAGCCATGAAATGTCTAATATATTCTGAAGCAGCAACCAATTGGACTTGGTGTGTTCCAACGAACTGTGCTCAGTAAGTGGTGAGATTACAAACAAGCATCATCCCATGGAGTTTCAGCACTTACTCAACCTAGGACAGCCCAGCCATCTCTGAAATCATCCAAGATAATTCAGATGCTCAGTGTAAGAATCGTCCAACACAGCATCAACATTATTCCAGCTGTTTGTCACCATCATTTTAAGTTCACCAAGAAACAGACTTCGCTTCATTATTATATAGACTTCTCGAGTAAGGTTGTTATTTCTCTGAAGACTAATAAATTCCTTCCCATATATTCGTATTGACAAACAGTCTGTTATCCTGCGAGCTGTTCCTCACCAGTAATATTTACTCCCAGTTAAACCAGCACATAAGATGCACTGCTGGCACTCCCTCCCAACAGCCGCTTGGATGGAATAACATCAACTGGACTGGAACGTCTCAAGGGCAATTAATGCTGGTCTAGCTCCATTAAAATCCCAAATGAACTAAAAAGACAATCCGATTTTCTAATAATTATTAAACAACAAGGGCATTTTATTGATCTGAAGAGTTTGTCGCTGTCTTTGAAATTGTGAGAACTGTGTTATTTTATTTTCAGTATCTAAAGACAACAGAAATGTAAAACCTGGCATTAGGAGTAAGGAATCAAAACAATTCCATCAGGTGATAAGGTCGTGGATGATCTGATTGTGACCTCAATCACACATTCCTCATTTGCTCTTACAATGTTCATGCATCATTCTTAGTTAAGAATCTGCCTGCCTCTGCCTTAGGAATATTCAATGCCTTATCCTCCATCACTATCTGGGAAGAGAATTGTACAAAGACACAACACTCTGAGAGGATGACACCAAATCACCATCTTCTTAACAGAGAAATTTTTCTGTTTTACTCTACATCCACTCATGGTAACCTCTCACACAAGGTGAAATATTGTTTTAGAATTCAACTTGAAAGACTACTTGGAATATTTTGAGGTTAGGCAAGACCACATGTTGTTCGCCTAAACCCCAGCAGATCCAGAGCCAGTCATTTCAAGATTTCCTCCTGAAATAAACGCTCCTCACAAGAGTCAGCTGAGTGAATCTTTTCTGGATTGCATTTCATATCATTGTGGCCATCGCTCTCTCGATGTGGTTACACCACTACATTGTAAATCTGTACAAAATCGTCCCAACTTTTAAATGTATTCTGTTTCAGAAAGTTTCAACATTTGTCTTACCTCCCTAAAAATTTGATGTACACATAAAATTTTTATTTTGTAATCCAAGTGCCCGGTTCCTCTGTGCCTAAAGCCAATCTCTCCACTGAAATAATACACTCAGTTTCCATTCAACCCGCCAATATCTTTTAGCACAGACACATTTTTCCTACTATGTTCCATACACCAATATTTGACTGTTCACTTGACCCACCTTAATCTCCTTATAGACTCATGTCCTCTTCATATCTTCCTTCTCGAACAGTTTCAAGTTTTATTTTTAGATTAGTTACAGTGTGAAGATAGGCCCTTTGGCCCAACAAGTCCACACGGACCCGCCGAAGCGCAACTCACCCAGACCCATTCTCCTACATTTACCCCTTCACCTAACACTACGGGAAATTTAGATTGGCCAATTCATCTAAACTGCACATTTTTGGACTATGGGAGGAAACCGGAGCACCCAGAGGAAACCCACGCTGAAGTTTGTATTCCTCCGTAATAAAGACAGAATATTTGGCCAAAGAAATACACTGTGGCCGTATTGCAAAGTAATTGACAATGAAATATTGTTACTTCATGTCTAAACTATAAATTTGAGACAATGCTAAAATGTTTTGCAGTCGCATCACTCAGTTCCATTACTTAAAATAGAGTCAGATGGTGTGGAATGTGTGTGGGTAGAATTGAGGAACCGTCAAGGTGAAAACCCGTGGTTGGAGTTATGTACAGGTCTACAAATCGTAGTCAGAAGCTGGGGCGCATGATATACGAGGAGATAGCAACGAAGGCAAAGTTACAGTGACTGGGGGGATTTCATTATGCAGGTGGACTGGGAAAATCAGTGGTAGTGGTTTGCAAGGAAAGGAATTTATGAAATGTCTACAAGATGGCTTTTTGGAGCAGCTGATGGTGCAGGCAACGAGGGAACGGGCAATACTGGATTTAGAGCTGTGCAGTGAGGCAGACTTGATAAGGAAGCTTAAGGTTAAGTAACCTTCGGAGGCAGTGATCATACTATGATTGAACCTACTCTTCAATTTGAGACGGAGAAAGTAGAATCGGAATTAATATTACAGCTAACTAAAGACACCTTCAATGACACAAAGGAGGAGGTGGATAGAATTGACTGGGAGAGGAGCCGAGCAGGAAAGACAGTGGAACAATAATGGCAGGAGTTTCTCGGAGCAATTTAGGAGTCACAGCAGAGATTTATCCCGAGGTAAAAGATGCATTGTACAGCGAGGATAAGGCAACCATGGATGACTGGGACAGTCATGGCTAGGGTAAAAGGAAAATAGAAAGTAGTTAACATAGCAAATAGCAGTGCGAAACCAGAAGATTTGGAAGATGGGTGTTGAGGTTAGGGATAGATCTTTGCGTACTCTGGGTCAAGTTGACTAAAGACGGAGGAAGTTTTGAATATTCTAAAAGCTGGAAATGTAGACAAGTTCCCAGGTCTGGATGGGATCAACCACAGGTTGCTGAGGGATGTGAGTGAGGAAATAACTGGGGTTTTAACAAATATCTTTGCAGGACCCTTGTACATGGGTGAGGTTCCGAAGGACTGGAGAATTGCTAATATTTTCTCCTTGTTTAAGAAGGATAGCGGGAATTATCCAGGTAACTATAGACCAGCGAGTCTGACATCAGTGTTAGGGAAGCTGCTGGAGAAGATACGGAAGGACTTGAGTAAGGTGTTTTATTAGTTTCCCCATTGTCGGTTGATGGAGAAGGTGATGTTGCATGGGGTCCAGGGTGATTTATATAGATGGATAGAGAACTAGCTGGGCAACAGGAGACAGAGAGTAGTAGTGGAAGGGGATTTCTCAAAATGGAGACCTATGACCAGTGGTATGCAACACCGACCCATGCTAGGTCCACTGTTGTTTGTGATTTATAACAATGATTTGGAAGAAGGTATCAGTTGCCTGACAAGCAAGTTTGCAGATGACACCCAGATTGGTGGAGTAGCAGATCGTGAAGGGGACTGTCACAGAATGCAGCAGAATATAATATAGATAGATTGGAGAGATGGGCAAAGAAATGGCAGATGGAGTTCAATCTATGCAAATGTGAGGTGATGCATTTTGGAAGATCAATTTCAAGAGCGAATAATACAGTAAATGGAAAAGCCCTGGGGAAAATTGACATACAGCGAGACCTGGGTCCATTGTTTCCTGAAGGTGGCAACGCAGGTCAGTAAACTGGTCAAGGCAGCATATGGCATGCTTTCCTTCATTGGATCAGCTGTTGAGTCCAAGCGCTGGCAGGTCATGTTACAGTTGTATAGGACTTTGGTTTGGCCGCATTTGAAATACTGCAGATAGTCACCACATTATCAAAAGGATGTGGATGCTTTGACTAGAGTGCAGAGTAGGTTCACCAGGATGTTGCCTGGTATGGAGGGTGCTGGTTATGAAGAAAGGTTGAGTAGAATAGGATTATTTTAATTATACAGGCAAAGCTTTGGGGGGGTGACCTGATTGAGGTCTACAAAATCAAGAGAGATATAGACAGGGTGGATAGCAAGAAGCTTTTTCCCCAGATTGTGGAACTCAATTACTTGGGGTCATGAGTTCAAAGTGAGAGGGGAAAGGTTTAGGATAGATATATTTGGGAAGTTATTTACATATATGGTGGCAGCCTGGAACATGTTGCCAGTGGAGGAGATGGGGCAGGAACAACAGAGTTATCTAAGATGTATCTGACAGATACACGAATGGGCAGGGAGCAGACGGATACAGAATCTTAGAAAATAAGTGGAGGTTTACAAAATAGGAAGATCTTAATCAGCACAGGCTAGGAGGGCCAAAGGCTTTCTTCTTGTGTTGGAACGTTCTTTGTTCTTTATCTTTCATTCTAAAAATAGTAAGATTTCAACTTATTGTCTGCTACAATTTAATGATATAAACCATTTATTTGACAATGCATATCAAATTATTGTCATTTCTAAATTACAGTCAGAGGGTCAAAGAGATATACAGCATGGAAACGATCCTTCAGTCCAACCCGTCCATACGGACCAAATATCCCAACCCAATCTCTTCCCACCTGCCAGCACTCAGCCCATGTCCCTGTAAACGCTTTCTATTCATAAACCTTTCCAGACACCATCTAAATGTTGCAATTGTACTAACTTGCACCACTTCCTCTGGCAGCTCATTCCATACACAAACCACCCTCTATGTGGAAAAAGTTGCCCCTTATGTCTCTTTTATATTTTTCCTTCCCAACTTAAACCTATGCTCTCTAGTTCAGGACTCCCCCACACCAGGGAAAAGACCTTGTCTACTTCCGCATTCATGGCCATCATGATTTTATAAACCTCTTTAAGGTCACCCCTCAGTCTCAAAACGTTCCAGGGCAAATAGCCATAGCCCATTCAACCTCCAGCTATAGCTCAAACCCTCCAACCTTGGCAACATCCTTGTAAATCTTCTCAGAACACTTTCAAGTTTCACAGCATCCTACTGATAGGAAGGAGAACAGAATTGCATGCAATATTTTAAAAGTGGCCTAACCAATGTCCTATACAGCCGCAACATGACCTTGCAACTATTGTACTCAATGCTCTGACCAATAAAAGGGAAGCATACCAAATGCCTTCTTCACTAACCTACCTACCTGTGACTCGACTTTCAAGGAATAATGAACCTGCACTCCAAGGTCTCTTTGTTCAGCAACACTCCATTGGACCTCACTATTAAGAGTATTAGTCCCGCTAAGATTTGCTTTCCCAAAATGCAGCATCTCACATTTATCTAAATTAAACTCCATCTGCCACTCCTCAGCCCATTGGCCCATATGATCAAGATCCTCTTGTAATCTGAGGTAACCTTCTTTGCTGTCCACTACAACTCCAATTTTGGTGTCATCAGCAAATTTACTAACTATACCTCTTATACTCATATATAAATCATTTATATAAATGACAAAAAGTAGAGGACCCAGCACTGATCCTCGTGACACTCCATTGGTCACATGCCTCCAATCTGAAAAACAACCTTCCACCACCACCCTCTGTCTTCTACCTTTAGCTAGTTCTGTATACAACTGGCTAGTTCTTCCTGTACTCCAATGAGATCTAACCGTGCTCACCGGTCTCCCATGGGGAACCTTATCGAGTGCCTTACTGAAGTCCATATAGATCACGTCCACCGCTCTGCTCTCATCAATCCTCTTTGTTACTTCTGCAAAAAGCTCAATCAAGTTTGTGAGACATGATTTTCTACACACAAAGCCATGTTGACTATCCCTAATCAGTCCTTACCTTTCTAAATACATGTACACCCTGTCCCTCGGGATTCCCTTCAACAACATGCCCTCCACTGACGTCAGGCTCACTGGTCTATAGTTCCCTGGCTTGTCCTTAACACTTTTCTTAAACAGTGGCATCACGTTCGCCAACCTCCAGTCTTCTGGCACCTCACTTGTAGCTATAAATGATACAAATATCTCAGTAAGAGGCCCAGTAATCAGTTCCCTAGCTTCCCACAGACTTCTACTCTACACCTGATCGATCAGGTCCTGGGGATTTATCCACTTTTATGCATTTCAAGACACCCAACACTTCCTCCTCTGTAATATGGGCATTTTTTAAGATGTCACCATCTATTACTCTGTATATCTACAACTCCCATTTCCTTCTCCTGAGTAAACACTGACAAGATACTTGTTCAGTATCTCCCCAATCTCCTGCAGCACCACACAAAGGCCACCTTGCTGATCTTTGAAGGTCTTCTCTCCCTATTTACCCTTTTGTCCTCAATGTATTTGTAAAGTCCTTTTGGATTCTCCCTAACTCTATTTGCCAAAATTACCTCGCGTCCCCTTTTTTGATTTCCTGATTTCTCTCTCTCGTATACTCCTCCTGCCTTTATACTCTTCGAAGAATTCACTCGACCTATCCTGCCTGTACCTGTCATATGCTTCCTTCTTTTTCTTAACCAGACTCTCAATTTCTTAAGTCATTCAGCACTCTCTATACCTACCAGCCTTTCCTTTCACCCTAACAGGAATATATTGTCTCTGGACTCTCGTTATCTCATTTCTAAAGGCTTTCCATTTTCCAGCCATACCTTTCTCTGCGAACATCTGCTGCCATCAGCTTTTGAAATTTCTTGCCTAATACCATCAAAATTGGCATTTCTCCAATTTAGAACATTAACTTTTTCATCTAGTCTATCCTTTTCCATCATTATTTTAAAACTAATAGATTTTTTGGCAAATAGCTGGAGGTCACACATTTCAGTGAGAAATTAAATCGATTGATTATATTGAAGTGTGTAAGAATGATAAGTCGATTTGATTGTTCAATCATTTGCTCACTGTGAATATGCAATCAATCAGAGGTCAACCACTTTACAAATGATAGAGCAACAATGCATGTATTTGAATACTGAGATTCCATGTGTAATTGTGATCACCAAAATAGTCAACAACATGTTCTTTTTCGATACAAAGAAAAAGTTGTTCGTGTTTATAATTTAATTCCATCAATATAGAATCAACTTAATTGTTTTCAGACATGATGCAATTATTGTTCGGTTGAATAATTGTAGCTCATATCTTATTGTTTCCCAATTCACAAACATGGCAAACTCCTGATCATTGTTCAGGTCAGTAAACCCATCACTTTACATCATGACTGACATTAAAAGTGGATTCCAAAAGGCCTGAATTCGGGTACAGTGCTACTGGACCTTACAGCTGCCTGTGGCACTGAGTGAGACACCGGCCTGCTCCTGAATCTGTCCAGAGAGTTTCCAACCTTTCTCAGGGCTGTCATTCAAATATTCCCTCACAGAGAATCATTTGGAATCCACCTTCAGCAGCAGGAAACTAGCCAACAGGCTATCACTGCTCTCAGTGTAGGTACAAATGCTGTCTAAATTAGATACCAGCAACTGACCAGGAACCAGGTCTTACAAATTTACCCTCAGTCAGAGCCTGGCCCATGAGCAGATGTATGGACATGGAGTCTCAGCATCACACCACACAGGTTCCAGATGGTGATGACATCTGGCATGTCCCCCAGACTCCATACATTTGTCCCGTGGACCAGACACTGTGTGAAAATGTTCACAATTGACAGTCTATTGCAGCATTTTGTGTCTCACAGTGAACCCTCTGAAACTGTATCCAATAAGTGCACCTTCATATTCAACAGTATCAAAATAAAATTGTACATGTTTGTGTTTGGTCAGATACTAATTCATAGGTCATGCAACAGAATGTATCTTAAGAAACCAGGAGTTAACAGCAAGCCAAGAATCGTTTTAATAACAGAACTTGTTGGATTTTGTCTGGTCTAGGTAACCACGCATATTGTGCTGGCATTCAGGTGAATGTAACAATGCACATCAAAACTGGAAGTCTTGGTCTAACGTCCCACCCCAGCTCCCTGACCTCACACACCACACTCCCTTGCACACCTCACCCCCTCAAACAGTTACCAATTAATGAGAATCCACAAACTGAGTGAAAATTGGAACACAGAACAGTACAACACAGTAAGAGCCCTTCAGACCTCAATGTTTTGGTGGCCTTTTATCCTAGTCTTAGATCAGACTAACCTACATGACCTTCAACGTACTAACTCCCATGTGCCTATCCAAGAGTCTTCTTAACTATCCCTAAAGTATCTGACTCTACTACCGCCCTTGGCGGTGCATTCTGCCCACCCACCACTCTCTAAATAAAGAACCTACCTCTGACATCTCTTATAAACCTTCCTCCAATCACCTTAAAGTTATGCCCTTTGATGATAGCCAATTCTGCCCCTGGGAAAAGGCTCTGGCTATCCACTCTGTCAATTCTCTCAACATCTTGTACACCTCTATTATGTCACCTGTCATCCTTCTTCGCTCCAGTGAGAAAAGCCCTAGTTCTCTCACCCTTTCTTCCTAAGACATGTCCTCCATCCAGGCAGCATCCTGGTAGATCTGCTCTGCACAGTCTCTGAGGCTTCCACATGTTTCCTATAATGAGGCAACCAGAACTGAACCCAATATTCCAAGTGTGGTTGAACCACAGCTTTATAGAGCTAAGCATTAACCTCGCCGCTCGTAATCTCAATCCCACTGTTAATGAAAGCCAACACACCATACACCTTCTGAACAACCCTGCCAACTTGGGTGGCAACTTTGTGGGATCTATGGACATGGTGCCAAAGATCCCTCTGTCACTCCACGCTGCCAAGAATTTTGCCTTTAACTCTGTGTGGTGTATGCAAATACAACCTTCCAAAATAAATCTCTTCCCAATTTTTAAGGTTCAAGTGTATCTGCCACTTATCAGCTCATCTCTGCATCCTGTCAATGTCCTCTTGTAACCTATACCAACCCTCCACACTATCCACAACTCCACCAACCTTCATGTCATTGGCAAACTTATTAACCCACCATTCCACTTACTCATCAAACTCATCTATAAAAATCACAAAGAGCACAGGTCCCAGAGCGGATCCCTATGTTACACTATTGGTAACTGATGTCCAGGCTGAATACTTTCCATCTGCTACTACCCTCTGTCTTCTATGGGCCAGCCAAATCCATATTCAGTCATCCAAATTTCCCTTTGCCCCATGCCTCCTTACCTTCTGAATGCGCCTACAATGGGGAACTTTATCAAACGCCTTGCTAACATTGTTGTTCACCACATCTACTGGTCTACCTTCATCAGTGTGTTTTTTCAAATCTTCAAAGAATTCAGTAAGCTTTCTGCTCCTCACAAAGCCATGCCGACTATCTCTGATCAAACTATTGTTTTCTAAGTAATTGTAAATCCTGCCTCTCAGAAACGTCTCCAATACTTTGCCCACTACTGATGTAAGACTGACTGTTCTGTCATTCCCAGGGTTATCCCTATTCCCTTTCCTGAACAAGGGAATAACATTTGCCATCCTCCAATCATCTGGCACTACTCAGTGGACAATGACGATGCAAAGGTTATCACCAAAGGCACACAATCCTCTCCCATAACTTCCTGAAATAACCTCGGGTATACCCCATCTGATCCAGGTCATTTATCTATCCTTATGTTTGTACTTTAACCAGCCTGTACTTCTTATCAACTTTTCTACACCTTGTCCAACCAACTGATTCACTGTTTCCATTTCAATGCTATATAGAGTGCCGCTTGCATGAGTAAGTACGCTTCCCAATGTCCTCTGGATCACAGAATGAAAAAAAGGAATACACCAATGCCTTCCTGATGAAGGGCTTATGCCCGAAACATCAACTCTCCTGCTCCTCGGATGCTGCCTGACCTGCTGTGCTTTTCCAGCACACACATTTCGACTCTGATCTCTATCAACTGCAGTCCTCACTTTCGCCATTACTCTGGGCTGCTCCTCTGCACACTGAGGGGGGAATTAACCATCAGGACTCATTATATGTGGATCTGACTGCTCAGTTCGGGAAAGTTGCACTTGATGAATTTTTTTTTAAATATTACAGTTCAACAAATGTTCATTCAGTGCCAGAGTTATAATTTTGGTTCATGGTTTGAGCAGCCTGATAAGAAAAAGTGAATGACTGAAGAACTCCAATGTACAGAGTATTCCAGGTGTTATGCTGGGGAATGCTGGGAATTTTACCAGACAGATTGATGTGGTAAGGGAATGAATTGATCTGTGGAGATGTGACATTTTAGCCATCACAGTGACGTGTTTGAGGGAGGTCAGGGCCAACAACTCAATATTCTGTTATACTGTAAAATATGGGCAGGACAGGGGAGGGTGTTGAATAGAAGGTGCTTTGTATTATTAATTAAGGAGTCAGTTACTGCAGTAAGGAGGGACAATATCTTGGAAGTGTCTTCAAATGAGGATTTATGGGGCGAGGTTAGGATCAAAACGATGACAGAACACACTGCTGGGGATATTTTTTACAGCCCCATAAAGATGAAAATACAGGAGAAGATATATAACCAATTCACTGAGGAGTGTAGGAAAGCAAGGTGGAGATGTTACAGAGATAGGAAAGCAAGACCAGAGATTTAACAGAGATAGGAAAGCAAGGCTGGAGATGTTACAGAGATAGGAAAGCAAGTTTGCAGCTGTTACAGCGAGAGAAAAGCAAGGCTAGAGATGTTACAGCGATAGGAAAGCAAGGCCAGAGATTTAACAGTGATAGGAAAGCAAGGCTGGAGATGTTACAGTCATAAGAAAGCAAGCTGCAGATGTTTCAGAGATAGGAAAACGTGACTAGAGATGGCCGAGAGATAGCGTGGCCTGCGCATGCTAGAACAGGTTAGTGTGGTATTTTTAAATTCAGTCACAGGATATAGGGAGAGGTGTATCAGCTGGAAATTATAGAGATAGGGAGAGATGTAGGGGCTGGCAGATTTTACAGCGATAAATGGGTCTGGAGTTTGAGATAAAGATTGTGGAGATATGGAGGGTTACTGAGATACTGATGGATGCAGCGGCTGGAGGAGATGACAGGGAAATATACAGACATACAGGTAGTTTAGAAATGGAATTGAGCGATGTCTTAATAGAGAAAATATTATAGAAATCTTTGGAATAGTTAAGGCACTGGGAGGAACTGAAGGAATGAGACCTTGTATTGTCCAATCACGAGACAAATAGAGTCAGTGTCATACAGCACAGGACAGGCCCTTCGGTTGACAGCGACACAAATAAAAAGCCCTGTAGACCCTGGAAACCCCTCCTTCCTAACGTCTGGGGGCAACGGCTAGATTTGGGAGAGGTATCCTATAGTCTACTCAAACAACAATGTAACTTAACACCACCTCATTGTGTCAGATCAAACACTGACACAGAAAGCTCCTGCTGACTCCCCTCCCTCAGCCTCACGGATTCAGATCAAACACTGACACGGAAACCTCCTGCTGACTCCCCTCCATCAGCCTCACGGGGTCAGATCAAACACTGACACAGAAACCTCCTGCTGACTCCCATCCCTCAGCCTCATGGGGTCAGATCAAACACTGACACAGAAACCTCCTTCTGACTCCCCTCCCTCAGCTGATGTATCAGTGTCCCTCCACATTGAACAACACGCGGAGGACGCACTGAGAGGGTGACAGAGTTGGAGAATGTATACTGGGTGGGCTATTTCAAACCTCACCAAGAGTGGATCAGCAGCAGCAATGCTGATCGAGATGGTCGTGTCCAAAAGGACACAGCTTCGAGACTGATTCTGCATCGGGGCAGGGGGGGATCGACTGAGAGGGAGAAACACACTTGACCTCATCTTCACCAACCTACTGCTGCAGACACATTGATGATGACCATATTGGGAACGGTGACTACCACACACAGTATTCCGGGAGACAAAGTCACACATACATGCACACACATGTGAGAGATACTAACTATCATCATGCCAAACGGGACAGATTTCGAATAGGTCTAGAACGCAGCACTGGCCTTTGTGAGATGATTCGGATCATTGCCAACAGCAGCAGAATTGTATTCCAGAACAATTTCCACTGTCACTACCTGGCATATGCTCCACTTTACCCTGCCCATCAGGCGAGGGGATAAACCCTTGTTCAATGGAGAATACATGAGGATCTGACAAGAGATGCACCAGCTACACCTCACAATGAGGTGACGTTACCAATCATGACCACTTCCTGACCAAATAGCATAAACAGCCAGTGACAGACAGATCTAACCAACAAATCAGATCTAATCTCTGCAATTCTGTCACATGCAATCAGGGTGAATTGTATGGTCAATCAAACAACTCACTGGAAGAAGAGGATCCACAAATATCATCTTCCTCAGTGATGGAAGAGGCCAGCACAACAATAGAAAAGGTAAGGCTGAAACATTCACAACAATGTTCAGACGGAAGTATCGATGGGATGATCTATTTTAGTCTCCTCCAGATGGCAGTCGTCAGCTAATTCAATTCATTTTTGTTTGGTATCTCCAAGTGGCTGGTGGCATGGAATAATGCAAAAGCTGTGGGCCCTGAGAACATTCCATTCAAGCTGTTCCTGCAGGGATATTGCACTGGGACCTACCTGACAATGTGGGAAACCATCCAGGCGGGTCCTGTACACACACAGACAAAACATCAGACAATCAATGACTGCCCCATTGCTCTAATCCATATCACTAATAAAGTGTTGCAATGTTATTGGAATCTACAGTGGATCAAGTAGCACTTCCTCAGCACCAACCTGCTCACTGAAACTCAGTTTAGTCTCTGCCAGGGCCACTCATCCCTTGGGCACATTGAAGCCTCGGTTTAATGGTGTACAACAAGAAAACACATAGCTGAATTCTACAGGTGATGCGACAGTGACTGCATTTTTGACATTATCATAACTGCATTTGTCCAAGTATCCAGGCTTAACGGCAAAACTAGAGCAAATAAGTCTCATCTGCACTGGCTGAAGTTATACCTGCCACAAATGACGGTGGTTGGGGTTGGTGGAGTGCAGCCATCTCAGCTCCAGGACAGCTCTGCAGCAGTTCCCTAGGGGCGGGGTTTCTGGGTCAGCATGTAAATCAGAAATGGAAAGGTAAGGCACCATACTCCTCCAGGATGATCGGGCTGCTCTCTCGTTGGACAGAGACGACTGGTGGTAGTTTAACTGGACAGTCATCATGCCTCAAGTAAGGGTGAGGTTGAGTAGGACAGTCCTTTAGTCACCCCCGTCAGTGCAGGAATTGAATACACACTGTTGGCATTAATATCTAGCCGTCCAACTGATTGAGCTAACCAACTCCGCACTCAGCTCCTTGGGAAGATAATGTAATATTATCTCATTCAGATATGTTGTTAAACACCTCTGGAGCAGGTGAAACGAGAAGCAAACTTCCTAAATCAGAGAGAGGGACAGTATCAGTGAGCTATAAGAGTGATCTCTGCCCTAGGCACAATCATAAATGACCATCCCGACAGTGTAAATTCACAAGTGGGGATGTTTGCCATTGATGTTTACCAATGTTCAATGCCATTCGCGATTTACTCAGATACTGAAGCAGTCCTTATCGAAATGCAACAACACCTGGAAATATGCATATGTGTGCTTAAAAGTGACAAATACCATTTCCATTACAAATATGCCAGACAACGATTTCCTCTAACAATAGAAAGTTGAACCGTATGCTCTAACGTCCAATGCCACCACCATCACTGAACAACCAACTAGCAATATCCTGGGGATTACCATTAACCAGAACTGGACTGACCATATGATTTCAACACCCATTCCTGTAAAGGGCTTATGCTAAAACATCAACTCTCCTATACCTCAGATGTGGCCTGACCTGTTATGCTTTACCAGCGCCACACATTGACGTATGAAAATTAATTGGCCATAAGAATATGCCAGGGGTTAGGAATCCTGAAGAAATAACTCACTTCATGATCTCCGAAAGCCTGTACCCCATCGATAAGACCCATGTTGAATATGGGTGTGATGAAATAAACCACCCCCCCCCCCCCACATTTCCTTCGGAGAGTGCAGCTTCACCCTTCATTCACTGATACTCAGTAGTAGCAACACCTGCCATCTACACGGTGCTCTACAGAAATTTACCAAGGCTCCTTATAACGTACTTCTGAAACCTGATCATCAGGAAGGACAAGGGTAGCTGATACATGGGACCCCCACCATGTTCGCGTTCTGTTCCAAGCCATCCACCGTTATGATTGGGAAGTATATTGCTGTTCCTTCAGTGTTACTGTTTCAATGTCCCTCCCGAATGGTAATGGAAGTCTAACTACAACACATGGACTCCAGTGGTTCAGTGCGGCAGTTCACCACCACCTTCTCAAGGGCAACAAGAGACGGACAATAAATACTGGCCCAATCATATTCTATGAGTAAATTAAAATGAAAAATATTGTCCAAACATGCCCAATGCTGGACACTATGCTTTGGGTTTTGTGAGCTCAGGCTAGTTGGGTTCAGTCCGTAACTTGCTTGTTGTGAACAGCTGAAGGGATAACCCGTCAGTCTCTCAGAGGCATGGCCTACATACCGAGCATCACACAGACATTGACATTCACACCCAACATCACTGAGTTCTGAGATAGACATAAGCAATTCAAAATGTATTCATATCTGACTAACATGCTTAAACACACAGTGAAATTGTCACCACAAAAATGATTATGATTGAATATTACCAGGGAGAAAGTGAGGACTGCAGATGCTGAAGATCAGAGTAAAAAATTGTGCTTCTGAAAAAGCACAGCCGTTCAGGCAGCATCTGAGGAGCAGGAGAGTCGACTATTAGTTCACAACATTAATACAAAGGAAAATAATTGCATATTTTCAAAATTCTTGCATTTAATAATAATATGGTCTTGGGTATGGGAATGATATTCATCATTTCAATGTTCCTTACTGTGAGTTTGGAACTGTTTTCATCATATTGTTGTTATAAAAGTGAACAGAATAAATGGCTGGATTTTGTGCTTATTGGACAATCTAAAAGTTGGTATTATGAAAGGATGTCGGAACTTCAGTAAAGAGACTTTGCTGTTAATGATTAGAACAATGCTGTAAACATTTACACAGCGATTTCCAGCTCAAGTCACACACAAGGACGTTTGGGCTGGGATGATGCTGGCCATCAATGGAGCTGCACAATTCTGTTTGGATATTAACATTGTGGGGCTAACATACATTGAATCAATCATAAACCAAATCCAGTGTAAGCTGTTATGTTCTGCGGGAGCCCATCACCTTTACAACACCGTCATTCAGGATTGGTCCAAGGTTCAGAATTACAGAGTTTAGGGACACACCAGAAGAAATATACTTGCAAGGCATGGCTGTTTTCAGGTCATTGTTATAAATATTGAACTGTGTCTGGACCAGCACCATGTGTGAATCCATTGAACAGTCTGCCCCACACACATCTCCCTGTTGTTCAGGTATGTCTCTAACCAGTCTATTGTGAGGGATTGTGTGAGTAACTGCCCAGCTCCAGTTTGGGAGTTCTCTGGACAGATTTTGGAGATGGCCAGTAATTTGGAGGTCATGGTGAGGGCCAGTCACACTGTGTCTGAATTCAGGCATTTCCTCAAAACCATTTCCAACAGCTTTGCTGCCTGCAATATGGTGTGTTCACTGATTCGAACATGAATCGGCTGTTTACTACAGTCACTGAATTGTGTAATATTTAGGTGTGCGCTCTGGTATTTCAATTATTGTTCACTTCAATTGTTTTCAAATGAAAAATATTTATTCTTTGGTTTATTTTAAAATATGTAAGAAATAAAGTGATATTAACTCTTCACTATACAAAATGTAAAATTGACCTGTTGCAAATTTCCCACAGACTAGTCAAACAACAATCAATATTGTCTGTAAAGCAGGATTCTGTGAACAGAACTATGTCCCATGCAACATCAGCACCCTCTCTGGGAGGTTCTGTCCCACTAAAAGAGCACAGCCAGCCAGAAGAGGGCAGGTCCTTGGCATATAGGGCAGCATGGCGGCTCAGCAGTTAGTACTGCTGCCTTACAGCACCAGGGATCCAGGTTTGATTCCAGCCTTGAGCAACTGCCTGTGTGGAGTTGACACATTCTCCCCGTGTCTGTGTGGGTTTCCTCCCACAGTACAAATATGTGCAGCTCAGGTGAATTGGCCATGGTGGTGGGTTGCTCTTTGTAGGGTTAGTGTGGATGGGTTGGGCCGAAGGGTCTGTTCCCACACTGTGGGGAATCTATTCTAATCATAGTGCTCAGCATTGATGCTGGATCCTGTGGCTGCAAGACTGCTCTGCAGCAGGTTTTGCGGGAATCTACAAAAAGGAAACCTATAATTGACCACATTGTCACCATTCTGCCTGCTGCAGATACACCTCTTCATTTCATATCTGTAAGAATGGTCACTACATAGTCCTTACAGGGAGCAAAAGGCTATCTTCACATTTTGCAGAATGGTACAGACTTTAAACCGGTAAAGCAACTAATGATGATGCATCAATGAGGTACAATGGCCCTTTGGCGGCGGCAGCAGCATCGTATTCTGTACAACTCATACAATCTGCAACTTCCTGGAGCGACATACCTCCCACTGTACAGTAACCATCACAGCCCGATATACCTCTCACTGTACAGTAACCATCACGGCCCGACATACCTCCCACTGTACAGTAACCATCACAGCCCGACATACCTCCCACTGTACAGTAACCATCACAGCCCGACATACCTCCCAGTGTACAGTAACCATCACGGCCCGACATACCTCCCATTGTACAGTAACCATCACAGCCCGATATACCTCCCACTGTACAGTAACCATCACGGCCCGACATACCTCCCAATGTACAGTAACCATCACGGACGGACATACCTCCCACTGTACAGTTACCATCACAGCCTGACATACCTCCCACTGTACAGTAACCATCACGGCCCGACATACCTCCCAATGTACAGTAACCATCACAGACCAACATACCTCCCACTGTACAGTAACCATCACGGCCCGACATACCTCCCAATGTACAGTAACCATCACAGCCCGACATACCTCCCACTGTACAGTAACCATGACAGACCAACATACCTCCCACTGTACAGTAACTATCACGGCCCGACATACCTCCCACTGTACAGTAACCATCACGGCCAGACATATCTCCCACTGTACAGTAACCGGCTCGACCCAACATACTTCTCACTGTACAGGCGCAATCAAGAGCGGCATGGTGGCTCAGAGTTTAGTTCTGCTACCTCACAGGGCCAAGGTCCTGGGTTCTAATCCAATCTTGGGAGATAACTGTGTCCAATTTGCACATTCACGCCGTGCCTGCATGGGTTTCCTCTCACAATCCAAAGAGGTGCAGGATTCAAGTGAATTGGCCATACTAAATTGTTAAGTGTCTTATTCAGAGGGAAACGGGTGTGGGTTGGGTTACTCTTCGGAGGGGTGATGTGGACAGGTTAGGCCAGAGGGCCTGTTTCCACACTGTAAGGAATCTAATATATTCTCCATGGTTCATGTCAGGAATATGATGGAATAATCACTTGTCTGAATGAGTGCAGCTCCAACAGTACTCTAGTATGGATTTACTAGCAACAGGCAACACAGTTGCGTGGGGAGGATCATGTCTCACAAACTTGATTGAATGTTTTGAGGAAGTGACAAAATTGATAGATGAGGGCGAGGGGCTGAACCTTAGCAAGGCCTTTGATATGTTTCCTTATGGCAGGCTCATACAGAAGGTGAAGTGAAATGGGATCAGCGGTCAGTTAGTAAGATGGATAGAGAACTGTTTGGCCATAGAAGACAGAGTAGGGGTGGAACAGTGTTTTTGTGACTGGAGATCTGTAAATCGATTGGCGGAGTTGCAGATTGTGAGGATGATTGCCAGAGAATACAGCAGGATATAGGTCAGCTGCAGACTTGGATAGACAAAACACAGATGTAACTTTATTTGGACAATTGTGACGTGATTCATTTTGGAAGGTCGAATGCAGGAGAGCAGTATACAGTGGATGGAAAAATTACTGGCCTCATCAACATCCGAAGGGATCTTGGTGTACAGCTC
Source organism: Chiloscyllium punctatum (assembly GCF_047496795.1). Classification (NCBI taxonomy): domain Eukaryota; kingdom Metazoa; phylum Chordata; class Chondrichthyes; order Orectolobiformes; family Hemiscylliidae; genus Chiloscyllium; species Chiloscyllium punctatum. The sequence goes on along the minus strand of NC_092769.1, from coordinate 43,523,151 downwards.
CATAATTCCCTGAAAGTGGTAACACGGGTGGAGAGGGTGATCAAGAAGACTGACGGCAAACTTGCAGACAGGCATCAGAGCATGCAGTATGAACATTAACAGGTCATATTGCAGCTGTAGAGAAACTTAGTTCGGGCACATTTAGAATATCGCGTACAGTATTGGTTGCCACACGATGTGGAAGTGTTGGAGAGGGTACGGAAAAGTTTTACTAGGATGTTGCCTGGTTTGGAGTGTATTACCCAGAAGGAGAAATTGAACAAACATGGTTTGTGTGCACCTGGGCATCATTGACTATGGGGCTACCTGATAGATATTTACACAATTATCAGAGGCATAGACAGAAGGACAGTTTCCCCCCCCCCAGAGTAGAAATATCAATTACTCAGGACCGTAGGTTTTAGGTAAAAGGGAGAAAGTTCAGGAGATGTGATCGGTAAGGGTTTTTTTTGCTGTTCCAGACAGAATGTGCAAGTGCCTGGAATGCACTGATAGAGGGGAAGAAGCCAATATAGCAAGGTTTCAGAGGGATCTTGACACAAGTATGAGTAAGTAGGGAATAGAATGACATAGAAAGTGTCGGAGTAAAAACTTTTGTTTTAACTTTATAAGGGTATCATGTGTCAGTGTGGGCTTGCTGGGCTGAAGGACCTTTTCCTGTACTGTACTGTTCTCTAAGACCAGATTTGAGCGCGGGAGTGGCAAGATGCTCACTGAATGATTACTGATTACCAACAGCCATATTATTGTGGATCCCTCCCCTCATCAACTTGCAGCTTCATATCCATTCCCACTGTGGGCAAACTCAATATTGAGAATTTGACATGAATGTCAGAGCTGGTACCTGGTGACGCCATCTTGACCCTCGCTCCTGCGGCCTTCTATCTTGGATACCAACGTCTCAGGGGACACTGCACAGACAGATGCTGCATGTACTCCACACCCACCAATGCTGTCATCTGACACATGCCAGCCTCACCATGCCATCCCAGCACATCTCTGACCCACAGACAGTACGCTTCTGTACTTCAATGCTGCAGCTCAGGGTGCACTGACAGCTCTCAATGCAATGCTGCTGCAAGGACACTGTGCTCAGGGACACACACCCAGCTCATGGCCTATCCCTCTAGGCTGCTCACTCCGTACTTGTACATACTCAGTGCTGCTGCAAGGACACTGTGCTCAGGGACACACACCCAGCTCATGGCCTATCCCTCTAGGCTGCTCACTCCGTACTTGTACATACTCAATGCTGCTGCAAGGACACTGTGGTCAGGATCACACACCCAGCTCATGGGCTGTTTCTCTGGTCTGCTCACTTCGTGTTTGTACACACTCACTATGAACTGACTTAAACGCTCACAGAATTATAGCCTTGCCTTACACTGCCTTTAGCAGCGCTTCCCCTAAGCCAGAGCTGCCAGGCTCACCCGCCTGCTGTATTGTCTTGGTGTTTAGCACAGACACAAAACGACGAAGCCTGATATCATTGCCCACAGTCAGTCACTGTGCCCAGCACAGTGAGTCAGGGGGAGACTCAGATCCCAGTCCAGGTGCTTGGACACGGTCTGTCAGCCTCTCGTGGTTGTTAGCTTCAGGGTCCTTCCCTTGTGAGCGGGTGAGGAGATGAATGTTAGGCTGCCCCATATCTCTCTTCGCTCTTTGTACCCTAGTGTGGGATGGTTCCTTTCGGAATGTGAGAATTACCAAGAAAGATTAGGGAAATGGAAGTGGTTAGTACAGCTGTTAGTGCTGGGACAGCTGGGGGAAAGCTGTCGAGGTGTGCTGCGTGAGTGAGTGGGCAGCATAGACACCAGGCAGAGTTGGGCAGAGGGGCAGAGAAGAGATTACACAGAGACTGAGTGAAGGTGCTGCATTCACTGAGGGTGGGAGAACATGAGCCTTGTTGCGACGTGGGTGCTGTAACAGAGATAGAGTGAGGGAGAGGTCACAAATTGCAGATGGTACCACTTACCTGGTGGAGTGGAGAAGGTCACTGACCTCCTTCCTACATTGTTGGGCACTCACCCAGAAGGCTGGCACCACACTGACCCAGGGGTCAGCTTTGGACCAAGCTGGAAGGGTCTGGTGTCATAGCTTCCCCTGCCAGCCCTGGAGGAAGATAATGACCCTCTCATGCACCATGTCATGCACCAGGACCAGGGGCTTGGGCACAAAGTGAGGGATTCTGCCATGTCCAGGCCAAATTTAGATTCACAATCCAAGAGTAAAATGACTTTTTAAAGATGTCTCCTGGAAACAGGGAGGCCGGTGCATTCTGGGATATCCAGGCAGAGGGCAGTTGTTATGACAAAGGGGAAATCATCGTGTTAGTATCAGATGAGAGGAAGACCACACGGGCAGGGAGGGTAATTAATGAGGCAGATTGGGGGATGGTATCAGGAGAAAATGCAATTCACCTTGTGGAGAGTAACCCTCCATGAAACCCGAATAAAATGAGACTTGACCAAATCGTAAGATGGGTTAGGCCTCTGTCTGCCCGAATCAAAATAGGGATGAAATATTGGGAGCAACAAACTTGGAGCGGGGAATTATACAGGAGATTCAAATCCTTAAAACAGGATAATACAATGTTCCAGACTTTTCAAAGGAGCCGGGGAAAAATCTCCAATCCTCACTGGATGCAGGGATGGTGCCGGAGGCCTGGAGAACAGCTAATACCGCAACTTTGTTTAATGTGACGCAAGGGACTGACTGAATAGGTCGAGGCTGGAATTCTGAGACAGTGGATAAACGGTCACTGAGGAAGTCCCAGGGACTCCAGGACAGTCTGTCTGGATTTGTTCAAGGAAGATTGCGTATATTAATCTGACTGTCGGTTTGAGGCAGTAACTTGTAACTTGTAACATGTGAATTACTCGGATTTGACAAGAGATCCCATGGCAGACTGTTTACAAACAGAAACTATGGGGTCCAGGTGAATGGAGCAAACAACCCAGAGAAGTGCAAGGCAAGGCATTTGGGGACACCACCAACAGAGAGGAATGGACAATAAATGAGAATATGGTCAGTGTGGGCAGGTAAATGAAGGTAGCTGGAAACATCATTAATCTCGTTAATGTCGCAAATGGCATCATTTCCTTTGTCAGCCAAAGGGCAGAATTTCAGAGCAGGAAGCTTATGCTGGAACTGTACAAAGAATGAGTTCAGTTGCGGCTTGGTGACTGTGTGCAGTTCTGGTCACCCCATCACATGGAAGGATGGAATTAGCCTGGAGAGGGTCCAGAGGAGATTCTTCACCCTGTGACAGTGGAAGTGTAGTTATGGGGAAAGATTGGAACGGAGGATACTGAGAGGAGATTTGATTGGGGTGCACATATTGTCAGGAGCCTGGGTAGAAAGGGAGAGAATACCTTGTTCCTATTGGAGACCTCAGTTACCAGTGGCAAATATTTAATGTAATTGGTTGAAATATTAGAGAAGTGATGAGGAAAGATATTTCACGCAGTTTAGGGTTGGGAACTGGGAGTCACGCTTGGAAGTGGAGTAGAGGCAGAAACTCTCAAACCATTTTAAAAAGGTGCCGGGATCGGCACCTGAAGGCCTACACTATCTGGGGAGAGAGAACTAGGGCTTTAAAAAACAACATTACATCTTGTCCAATGCAGACAGTAGACAGAGTCATCTCCTCTATACTGTGCTATTTTCTGAAGTTTTCAAATGTTACCAATATCTGATAGGATCAATACACAGGGATGAGGGGTGAGGGCAGGGAGGAGCAGTGTGTACATTGATGAGCATCACAATAATACTGATCTCATCCTTTGTACACAATGCTACTTCACTGTGTTGGCCTGTTTATCCTTCCTGTAGAAATGGGGAAAAGATTTGATTATCCAGGTCTGTTGTGATCACACGACAGCCCCATCTCCATCTGACCTGGTTCACACTATTTAAAGCTACCATTTCACTGGTCTTGTTGAAAAGTTCCCAGCTTCATTCTTGCCCCATTGAAGGCTGCTGTCAGTCAACTAATTGTTTCTCTCTCTCAATTATTGCATGTCATTCTCTACCATCATCCTGAACTTTACAATAAAATGATTGCTGCACCGCAAAACCATCCCCTACTGACACTGGATCCGCTTGCCCCACCTCTTTCCCAAGGACCAGATCCAATAGTACATGCTCTCTTGGGTTGGATACATACTCCTGCAGTGAGCTCTCCTCCATGTAATCCAGGAACACTTGACCCTCGTGACCTTTCACCATCAGTATCCCTGTCTATATCTGGAAACATTAGGTTTCTCAGCATAACTAAATTGTAGTATTGTCATTGCTCTCAAATGATCCTGCATATTTATTCTCCATCATTACTTTGGTTGCTGGCGGACAGACTGCACCTGAAGGTGTAACTGTATACTTGTTCTGTAGCTCCAGCCAAATTCATTCTGTCCTTTGACGGATCCTCTTTCTCTTGGACTCCTTAACTAATGCTAATCTAAACCAATACTTCTACCTTCATCCTTCCCCTTGTCTTCTATCAGTTTGGAATCCTTTATACTCAGCAATATTTAACACCCAGTCCTGCCATTCCTTGAGCCAGCTCTCGGTGATCAGTCCATCAGATTTCCACACACCAAAATGCATCTAGAAATCCCCACACTGAGTATTCACGTCTATGCAGAGTATCTCAGATTAAGGCTTTCTTTCTTACTCCATCTTCCACTGATGAACATGTTGTTGTAAATTAATACCAACTGCATTTCCCATTATTTTGAGAATCCTGGTAGTCTCCTCTACTAATCCTTTTTGTATCCCAACCACACACCAAGTTATGTTCAATCCCTCCCAAACACCCCGTAAGAAAATCAGTCCCAGCTCTGTCACGTTAGCCCATCCAGCTTGTACAGTTGCTGCCTTCCCCAGAACCAGTCTCAATGTCCCAGGAATCTGAAGCCCATCCTGCTGCACCATCGTTTCAGTCACACTCTCATCTACCTAAAACTCAGAGTCCTGCTCTCACTTGGACACGGAACTGGGAGTATTCCAGGGATTGCTGCATTTTCAGACCGGCTTGCTAACCATCCACCGAGCTCCCAAAATTCTGACTCCCAGACCACATCACCCTTCCTACCCAGGTCATTCTAACCAACATGGACATGACCTTTGACTGCTCACTGTCCCCCAGACGAATATCCTCCAGCCACGGTGACATTCTTAACCACACTATCCTGGAATTACATAGACGCTTATACCTTCTTCACTTTCCTGTCTCCCCTGTGACGATTGCTCCTCCTTCCTTCTCCCTCCCCTCCTGTACAGTTCGGCTGCTTGTGGGGTCACAGACATGGCTCTGACTCCCTCCCTTGAGTAGTCTATACCTTCATCAGCTTCCAAACTTGGAAACTGAATTGGGAGGGAGACACCAGGATATTTTTGTATTCCCTGACTGTTTCTCTCCGATTGCTTAGTTCCCCAGACCCTTCCTTCTTCCAGACCGTCATGTCTGCAGGGTGATCTGCTCTGCGTGTGTGCTATCCACCTAACTCTCAGCATCACAGGTCTCCCATAGAGTCTCTAGTCACTGTCTGAGCTCCCTGACCCAGTGTCCATCTAGGACACGAGCAGGGGGCTATGACTTCCCAATGTAACAGAACACATTTTCCATCTGACAAGTATGTCTTACCATGTCTTAAAATACAACATGTCTGGAATAACTTAATTAATTACTTAGAATGAAGTTAACATTCGGGAAATAGCAATATGGTTAAGTCCCTTATTCAACTGTGGCTTACTGAGGGTAATTTATTATATTGGCTCACAATTTCACTTGTCCCTCTTATTTCTGTGTTCAACCCTTATTTCAGAAGTTGAAAAAAATAAATTTGCTGACTTACAACAATTAACTGACAGTCACTAATAACAGTGTATTTATCAGCCAGTGACTTTACAGCCTTTTCTGTGATGGCTCTTGCATTTCTTTCAAACTCGGTGCAGGCAGGTCCCAGCAGCAGAAAGTTATCACTGTGACTCCCAGGTACGTGTAATCCTCCAGCTCCCACTCCACCCTGCTCCCTTCACAGGGTCACCATCTCTGTGACTCCCAGGTACGTGTAATCCTCCAGCTCCCACTCCACCCTGCTCCCTTCTCAGGGTCACCGTCTCTCTGACTCCCAGGTACATGTCCTCCTACAGCTCCCACTCCACTCTGCTCCCTCACAGGGTCACCGTCTCTCTGACTCCCAGGTACGTGTAATCTTCCAGCTCCACCCCCATTCCATTCCCTCACAGGGTCACCGTCTCTGTGACTCCCAGGCACGATAAGGCCATGATCCTCAGTGTTGATTTATATCCTCCCACTTTGCTGCCTCTGTAATTCCCAGGTGTGAGTGAGCCTCATGCTCCTGCTCCAAGTTGCTCCCTCACATGGTCACTCCCTCTGTGACTCGGTGCGGATTTTGAGCCTCCTGCTCTGCTGCTTCTCCAACTCCAAGTCCCAGTCGGCCTCGATCCTCGCTGCTGATTTATATTCACCCACTCTGTGCTGCTCTCTCTCAGGTTCTCTGTCCTTGTGACTCCCAGGTAATGGTAGGCCTTAAGCCTCAGCTGAGATTTATAACATCCCATTCTGTACTGCTGCCTTACAGAATCGCCGTTGTGCCTGGAAAACAGTGGAAAAGAGGAAGATTAGAACGAGCAGAGGGCGTTACAGTGATTGAGCGAGCTGTAGGGGATGGAACAGGTTATCTGGGGAGCTAGGCAGACCTGTAGTAACTAAAGACGTTTATTGAAAGATACAGTGAGAGTTTCAGACACTGAAGAAGGCAAAGGAAACAGAGACCTTGTGGCTTGTTCATGACAGAGCTATGCAGAGTCTAAAGGGGTTTTCTGAACTGGTTACGGTGATGTGCAGACTTCAAAAAAGGAAATTGACATCCAGCAAGTGTTGTCTGGTCCTGGAGACGTGGATGGAGACATGGATGTGACAGACTTGGATGTGACAGAGTGAGAAGACTTGCAGTAACTGGTGGGAATATAAACCTTTAGGGCACTGGTGGTTTTCAACGACCCTCAGAACATGAGGAGGTGCAGAGAATGGGAGCGTTCCAAATAGTGGGATTGTAGGGGCTGGACGTCCTGAGATGGATAAGGAGGATGAAAAGTTCCAATTTAACACACGCAACCATTGTAATTATAGAGATTTAAGGAAGGGAACCTGTTCTATCATTGATTACAGTTATATGGAGAGTAACAGAAACGGAAGGAGTTACAAATTTAAAAAGGGAGAGATTTTGGGTGATCAGAAGTTTCAACAAGAATAAAGAAATTTTAGTGATCTCTAGCACAGGTGGGAATGGAGGAGGTGAGATATTGTGAGGAACTGTCAGATTTATATGGCAGGGAGGATGTCAGATATGAAAGGGAGAGCTGCATTCTCTTGATGCAGTTACAGACATGAGGAGTGTTGTAGCGCCTGCTGGAGGGGACACAGATAACAACAGCAGTGGCTCAGGAAGGCAGCTCCCCACCACCTTCTCAGGGACAACTCAAACTCAACAATAAATGCTGGAACAGCCAACAAAGCTCATGTTCATTAATGAATGAAGCAATAAAAGATCTACAAGTAGCACTGAGGTCACTCAGGAAGGGTCTTTCAACAGCACTTCATAAACCCGGAACCACTATCCCCTGGAAGGACAGGAGCTCCGGGTGCACGGGAACACCAGCATTTCCAAGGTACCCCCCAAGCCATGCTCCATCCTCCCAGCTCTGTGTCTGTCCCTACACCCAAAGGACTGCAGTGGGTCAGGAAGGCAGCTCCCCACCACCTTCTCCAGGGAATTACAGATGGGAAGGTAATGGGGAAACTCTGCTGTTTACAGCCAGACAGAAAAATAAATCCAGCAATGGGTGTGAAATGAAATTTCCCTGTCAGAACAACATGCTGAGCATGGATAGAGGATTTGTCTGATTGGCACAAGGCAGAGAGTGTGAAGAAAGGGGTCTTTTTCACGATGGGAACTGGTGATGGGGGAGCTCCGCAGGGGTCAGTTTTGGGACTACACTCTACACGTTATTCATTAAGAGTCTGAACAAAGGATGTGAAGGGGTACGAGAAATGGGTTTCCAAGAAAGATTTCAGGGATGAAATTCGTGTTTTATGAGGAGCAGGTGAAGTCTCTGGGTCTGCACTTGATGAAGTTTCAGAGGCAGCGGCAGAATCTCATTCAAACTTACAGAATACTGAGGGGCCTGGATGGAGTGGATGTGGGCAAGATGTTTCCACAATCAAGAGAGACTAGGGGCCAAGGGCACAGCTTCAGGGTGAAGGGACGACCTTTTAGAATAGAGATGTGGAGGAATTTATTCAGCCAGAGGGTGATGGATCTGTGGAACTCACTGCCTCATGGGGCTGTGGATGTTAAGTGATTCAGAGATAAGCAGGTTCTGGATGAATAAGGAGATCAAGGGTTACAGGGAGTGAGAGAATGGGGTTGAGAAACAATTCATACACAATCGAATAGTGGAATAGACTTGATGGATTGAATGGTCTAATTCTACCCCTATACATGATGGTCTTATGGACTGCGCTTATTCCATAGGTTTCTAAGTGTGCAGTTAGTATTTCTGACATCTCGTTTAACATACATTCCAGCACTTTCGTGATTATTGCTGTCATCTCTTGGTTTCAGATCAACTGCAGAAAGCTACGCTATGGTATAACGTGGGAACCCTGTTGTATAAATCTCAGAAAGGTAGCATACAGGGCCAGCAGGACATAGAGAAGGTAAATGGAATGCTGGCATTGATTTCAAAGGGAACGGAGAATAAAAATAGGGAAGGCTTGAAATAAATATAGAGGACTCCTGTCAGCCCAACTGAGAATACTGTGAACATGTTTGGTCCCCTATCTGGAGGGAAAATGTCCTTGCATTAGAGGCAGCCCAGAGAAGGTTCACCAGGCTGGTCTTCAAAATGGAGGGATATTGATGAGAAGAGGTGGAGAAGGTTGAACTTGCCGTCATTAAAATTTAGAAAATGAGGCAAATTTATTGATATACCAAAGATTCTTGTGTTCTGAATGATTCGGTAATGAGACATTGTCTCACTGAGCAAGAATCTGTAACCGGAGATGAAGGGGAATACAGACACCAGAGAAGCTAACAGAGAAAAGCTGGGCTGTAGAGACTGGAGGATGTTACAGAGTTCGGTGATTTGAGATCAGGTGGTTGTCGGGCTGAAAGATGTCAAGTAGAGTTACAGGATTATCAGTTCTGAAGGATTTACAGAGATCGGGAGGAATATAGGGACTAGAGATTACACAGTAGTAGTTGGAGCTCCAGGAGGTTATAGAGAAAGGGAGTGTTTTCGGCACTGGAGAGAAGACAGATGGGATGGTATTGGAGCTACAGGAGTTTATAGAGAAAGGGAGGATTGGAGGGACTGGAGACTACACAGGTAGGGGTGGTAGTTGGAGCTGCAGGTGTTAAAAGAGACCGGGAGGATTTTTGGTACTGGGAATTACACTGACATGGACAAGAGTTGGAGCTGCAGGAGTGAGTGAGATAGGGAGGTTTGAAGGGGCTGGATCAGTTCACACAGCCAGGGAGAAGTGTAGGGATTGGAGGAGCCAGAGATACTGAGAGTTGTGGGGCTGCAGAAGTTCAGAGAGTTACTGAGGACTGTGAAGGCAGGTTTACAGCATTCCCATCAGTTACACAGAGATGTAGAGTGCTGTTCTGGAGGGGGTTACAAAAATCAAGAGGGTTGCAGGTACTGGAAGATATTACAAAGACAGTGAGCTGTAGTATTTGAGGAGGTTACAGCGACAGGATGCGTTGAGGAGTTGGAGGCTGCGACTGGTGTTAAACATGCTGCAAGGGATCAAAACCTTACATCGATCGGGGGATTGGAAGCACTGGAGATAAAGAATGAGAATTGCAGTAACTGAAGAATATCACAGAGATGGGAGGTAAAATATGAGTTAGAGGAGTTATAACATGAGATGGGCTGTATTCAACAGAGTCAGGGAAGATATAGGGAGATCTGAAGGGACGAGAGATGATCAAAAGGACGGTGAGGCTTCTCACTGTCGGATTGGGTCAGTTTACGCAGGTATGGGATATTTTATGGAATTGTGCTACTTACAGAGATTAAGAGAGTTGTATAGAATTGAGGAAAGAACAGAGATATGGAAGGTTAATGAAGACTTTTGTTGATGTCAGATGCTGCGGTTCTGGAAAGAATATGGACCGGCAAGCTGTACAATCTGTCAGAGCTTACAGAGACAGGAACAGCAATAGATCCTGGAGACACAAACACAGATAGGGAGTATTGCACACACTGGAGGAGGTTTCTGCTTTCAGGATGGTTGTAGGGAAGTGTAACGTTTACACAGATAGGGGTGTAAGAGCTGGAGAAGGTTATGGAGATGATTAGATTGATGGGGGGACCGGAGGACCTAACATTGACAGGGCTGGTGATAGCGACAGGAGGATGTTACATAGATAGTAAGTCTTGTAGAAACTGATCGGGAGAGTCATAAACATTGGAGCTGGTTCCACAGATCGAGGGTTTTACAGGGTCCTGAGAGGATTACGCAGATAGGGAGGTTTGTAGGATGTTCACATTTTCAGAGTGTTTCAGGAATGGAAAAGGTTACACAGTTAAGGAGGGATGTTGGAGCTGTGGGAGTTCACAGAGACTCAGAGGTTTGAAGGGGTTGGGGCTGATTATGGATAGATGGATATATTTAGGGGCAGTAATATGGAACGCAGAGGGAGAGTTTAGATTAGATTTCCTACAGCATGAGAATAGGTACTTCGGCCCAACAAGTCCACATCAACTCTCCAAAGAGTAATCCACCCAGACCCATTTCTCTCTGACAATGCACCCAACACTATGGACAATTTAGCATGGCCGATTCACCTGACCTGCACATCTTTGGACTGTGGGAGGAAACTAGAACACCTGGAGGAAACCCACGCAGACACAGGGAGAAGGTGCAAACTCCACACAGACAGACAGTCACCTAACGCTGGAATCGAATCTGCGTCCCTGGCACTGTGAGGCACCATCGCTCACCACTGAGCCACCTTGCTGCCCAAATTGCAGAATTACACAAAGGGAGAGTGTTTGAGGTGCTGGGAGGACTGTCGGGAGTGGACGAGCAAACAGAGATTTGGAGTGCTGCTGTAGCTTGAAAAGGGTCTGGAGGCATTCATATCGGGAAGTAGATCGGTAGGGTTGGGAGAAGGTTACCATGGTCGTGTGGTGCTATAGGCCAGGAGGCAGGAGTGTGATCGGACCTGCAAAAGTTTACAGTGATATCATGTTTTCTTGGGGCTTGAGGAAAGTACACAGGTGGGTATTTTACTCCAGACTGGAGGATTTTACAGAGACGGCGTACTGTCAGTATTGTGCAAAACTACAGAAATGGGAATTATTGTACTGAGTGCAGGATGAGATTACTGAGATTGGGCATGTTATCGACATTGGAGCAATTTACACACAGGGAGAGTCGTCAGCATCGGAGTAGGTTTCAAATATACAGCGGGAATTTGGGAGGGGTGGAGGTTACAGAAATAGGAAAATTTCTGGGAATTACAAGCATTCAAGACATTGGCACAAACAAGTTAGACCGAAAGGCATGTTTCCTTGCTGTATGACTCTATCACATGACAAGACACAGCGTGAGGAGGGAAGATAGAACAGAAAGATCCCAGGTTTCAATACCATCTCCTTGAGGGAGGCCTGCTTTCCCCTCTGTTGAACTGATCCTCACTAAGACAGCACAGGCCTGCATTGATAACTGTCAACTTACTATATTGACATAGGAAGGCTCAGTACAGCGGAGATGAAAATTAACAAGACGGTAGGGTTTGAGCCTGGGACCATCATACTCTGTGTTTACCCTTCAACACTGTATCTGTGCCATGTCTTCTGGACCAAAGTTCGATCCCTTAAATACACTCTGCTCTGTTCACTGTGAGTGATCTTACCTCGCTGCAGGATTTACTGAAGGCTCCAGATCTCACTCTCCATCTCTCTGGCTGACCAACTGTCTTCAGTGTGGTGATGGACGAGACAGGAATTGGGAATTCTGTTGAGTCAGGAGCATCCTGAGTATCTACAGGAGATAGAGAAACAGACAGAATGGGAAATTAGACTGATGCAGTGAGGGTTACACATGGAGAATGGCACTGAGTCCAACAGAGATCTGGAAAATCCCAGTCTCCATCCCTGGTCTGTGTTGCCTCATCTCCCTGGAGTGGAGAATTCTGTTGGCTCAGGATCTGGAGTAGCTGCAAAAGGTGCAGTCACCGGGATCAATTAAACCCTCACAGTGACAGATACCACATGGAGAGAGACTGAGTGATAGCACCAGAGTGCAGGAAGGGATCAGGATCAAATCACGGTCAGGAAGAAGGTGCACTGGGATCAGTACTCAGGGATAAGGGAGCTATCAGTGGACCAGGCAATGGCCTCGTGTTACTCTCACTAGACTGTTCATCCAGAATTTAATGCCAGAGTCAGGGATACCCATCTAACCGCTTAATAATACCCTTTCAGTAAGCAAATCTGTTCTAGGCTGCCAATCTGGCCTACATATGAATCTAGACCCAGGGCAATGGGATTGACCCTCAAATGCCCTCTGTAATGATCTGGGAAGCCACTCAGCTCTAAGGCTGGTCAGGGTGGGCATGCGATGCTGTCTAGCCAGAGACAGCAACATCCCATGAGTGAATTAAACACAACACCGCTGGGAGCAGTGTCCTGGCCAATCATGTCGGTAGGTTTATGGACAGGGCTGTAAACTGACAGAGAGAATGAAGGTGAAAGGAGCTTTCCAAATTCAAAGAGAAAATGTGAAGCCTCCGAACAGCATGGGAATGTGGCTGAAGACAAGCAGAAAAGGAAGGGACAGAGTTTAACTAAAACTGTACATCAATGAATTGGTGTGTGACAGGACATTGTGGGGAAGAGGAAATTATAATGTTGTTTTCATTTGGAATGGACAAAGTATCTACAATACGCTAATAGCCTTGTGACACAGAGATAAATGAGACTTAGTCACCAGACAGACGTGATTACAGGGTGAACAAAAGATGGAACATAAATATTCAACAGTAAACAACCTTACAGGATCTCAGGCAGAATGGAGAAGCAAGATGGGAACCCTGACACTAATGGATAACAAAGGCATTACAGAGAAAGCATTTGGTCTCAAATTATGCAGCTGAATCAGCCTGAATGCAAATTCTGGGTGCTATGTGTCAAAAACACAAGCAGGAGAACAGTTTTTATGCTGGTAAAAACAATGACTGCAGATGCTGGAAACCAGATTCTGGATCAGTGGTGCTGGAAGAGCACAGCAGTTCAGGCAGCATCCAACAAGCAGCGAAATCAACGTTTCGGGCAAAAGCCCTTCATCAGGAATAAAGGCAGTGAGCCTGAAGCATGGAGAGATAAACTAGAGGAGGGTGGGGGTGGGGAGAGAGTAGCATAGAGTACAATGGGTGAGTGGGGGAGGAGATGAAGGTGATAGGTCAAGGAGGAGAGGGTGGAGTGGATAGGTGGAAAAGGAGCTAGGCAGGTCGGACAAGTCCAGACAGGTCAAGGGGACAGTGCTGAGCTGGAAGTTTGAAACTAGGATGAGGTAGGGGAAGGGGAAATGAGGAAGCTGTTGAAGTCCACATTGATGCCCTGTTCCGAGGCGGAAGATGAGGCGTTCTTCCTCCAGGCGTCTGGTGGTGAGGGAGCGGCGGTGAAGGAGGCCCAGGACCTCCATGTCCTCGGCAGAGTGGGAGGGGGAGTTGAAATGTTGGGCCACGGGGCGGTTTGGTTGAGTGGTGCGGGTGTCTCGGAGATGCTGCCTTGCAGTATTTCATTGCTCATCCCTGCATTAAACAGGAATTCATTAGAAATTGTAGCAAAGATGGTGTGATAATTTTTGAAGACTTCAATCTTTGTATAATCTTGGACAGACTCATTGGCAAGAGTGATATTATCAGAGATCCTCCTTGAATGTTTTTGTCAGTGTTTCTTTGAATAACACATTGTGCAAATAGCTAGGGATGTAACTATCTCAGATCAACCTTTGGGTGATGAAGCTGAGTGAATGAGTAATATCACACCGAGATCCTCCAAGAAATTATACCGGAATTCAAAGAGATTATGACATTTTAAAGTGACCATAAAGCACACCCGAGCATCACTAACAAAGCCCATTATATGAGTTTGAGAGAGAACTGACCAAGGTAAACAGGGGAAACAGACTGAAATATCAGGCTGTAAATGAACAGTGGAAACCATTTAGTGCCAGAGAGACCTAGAGACGTACAGCACATAAACGGACCCTTCGGTCCAACTCGTCCACGCCGACCAGATATCCTTTCCTAATCTCGTCCCATCTGCCAACAGTTGGCCCATATCCCAATAAACCCTTTTCATTCATTTACCAATCCAGATGCTTTTTGAATGCTGCAATTGTACCAGCCTCCACCACTTCCTCTGGCAGTACATTCCCTACATAACCACACTCTGCGTGAAAAGGTTGCCCCTTAGGTCCCTTTTAAATCTTTCATCTCTCACCTTAAACCTACTCCCTCCATTTCTGATCTCCACCACCCCAGGGAAAAGACCTTGTATGTTTATCCTATCCATGCCCCTCATGATTTTATAAACCTCAAGAATGTCACCCCTTAGCCTCTGATGCTCCAGGGAAAACAGTCTCAGTCGTTTCAGCCTCTCCCGATTGCTCAAATCCTCGAATCCTGGCAACATCCATGTAAAACTTTTCTGAACACTTTCAAGTTTCACAACATCCTTCCAATAGGAGAAGGACCAGAACTGCATGCAATATCCCAAAAGTGCCCTAACCAGTGTGCTGTACAGCTGCAACATGACCTCCAAACTCCTAAAATCAATGCTCTAACCAATAAAGGAAAGCATACCAAACACCTTCTTCACTATCTGCTTACCTAGGTAACACTTAAGGGGTCATGGGCGTGGACATGGATTGGACAGTGAGTGTGGTGGGCGGGGGGTGGTGTAAAACGGGTTTGGGGACGGGCTGAGGGTGATGTAGGATGTGTCTGGGAGTTGGGGGCAGGCGGCGGGTGGAGGGTGGTGTCAGACGGTTTTGGGGGCAGGATTCGCTGTTGGGTCGGTTTGGGGGGGTGACGTTGAGAGGCGGGTGGGGGCAGTGTTGGATGGGTTTGGAGGTGAGCGGGATGTGTTTTTGGGGTTTGGCAGGGTGTGGGGGCTCACTCATGGCTTGCTGCTGCCTAGTCACCTGAACAGGGAGTAGACTGGACTGAAAACTCCGAGCCCCAGAGGAAAGGTATTGAATCGATTAACCGAATAATCAATTATCCGAACGAAATAGTGCCCGTCCATCTCGTTCAGATAATCGAGGTTCCTCTGTAAACCATCTGGACTATACCCTAGTGTCGTGTGAGTTTTACCTTCACGCAATCAACCCCTGCTCGATCCTGCTCAATGGCCCCAATATTGGCCCAGTTCCAGTTTAAGACCTAAATCTGTCAACCTGTCTGATCTTTTTCCACAACTATGTTAAAACAAAGACAGTTGTGGTGACTAGACGCAATGTGCTCTCCAATTGATACTTCAGTCACTTGCCTGACCTGGTTTTCTGAGGAGAGGTCCAGTGTTGCACCCGCCTGAGCAGCAGAGAGCCCTCGACGTCTTGACTGAGGAAACTTTCTTGGACACATTTTATAAATTCCACCCAGTGCGGCCCTTTTACACTCTGGGTGACCCAGCCAATCCAGGGGAAGTTAAAATCTCCATCCAATACTACTCTATTATTTTTATAGGTACCTGCAAACTCACTATACATTTGCTCCTCTCGTACCCGCTGGCTATTTGAGGGTCTACAACACGATCCCAGCAGACTGATCATCCCCTCTTTGTTTCTAACTTTTTAATTTATGGCCTCATTTGATGACTGCTTAACAGAATTGTCTCGATGCACAGATGTTATGTCCTTTCTAATCAAAAGGACAACTCCCCCTCCTCACTTACTTGCCCTCTGTCACGCCTGTAGTTTCTGTATCCTGGAACACTGAACTGCCAGTCCTGCCCTTCACTCAGCCATGTTTCGGTTATGGCTATAATATCTCAGTCCCCAGAGCTAATCCATGGTCTGAGCCCATCTGCCTTACCAGTCAGGCCGCGTGTGTTGAAATAAATGCCCTTTAAACCAGATATCTTTCCCTCCCTCGACTGTGCCCCTGGATATCCTGAATAGGTAACTTGCTCTTGATGGTTGATATATTTCCCCTGATTTTTCGATGGTCCCTCTCCTCACTCAGAGTCTCAACTCCCTGCCAAACTAGTTTAAATCCTCCTGGGTAACACTAGCAAATCTCCTCCCTGGGATACTTGTGCCCCTTTGCTTCAAGTGCAAACCATCCCCTTTGTACCGGTCCCCTCTACCCCAGAAGAGATCCCAATGACCCAAGAACTGAAAACCCTGCCCCCTATACCAGCTCCTCAGGCACACATCCATCCGGCCGACCTTTCTATTTCTATCCTCACTGGCACTTGGCACTGGGAGTAATCTGAAGATCATTAAGGTCAATATCCTGCTTTTTTAACTTCTCACCTGACTCCCTGTACTCATTTCACAGGACCCCATCCCTTTGTCTACCTCTGTCATGTGGACCGATGTGCACAATGACCTCTGGATGTTCACCCTCCCCCTTCAGAATGTTCAATAACGACTCAGAGACATCCTTGACCCTGGTACCTGGGAGGCAGCACACCATCCTGGGGTCTCTTCTGGATCCACACAGTCTCCTGTCTGTCCCCCTCACAACTGTGCCTCCTATCAGTATCACGATCATTACAGAGGATCTGGCAAACAGAGACAGGGAGGAACTCCCTGCAGTTGGGTGCATGTTAGGAAAGTGGAGTATGTTAAAGTGATGCAGTGAGACCGCAGGGCCAGTGTGCTCCTTGAAGAGTGATTAGTAAAGGCAGCAAGTCCAGGGAATACGGATCAAGTGATACCGGGAGTTTGAGAAAGAAGATACAGTGCAATAAAATCAGGTGAAGCCCTTCACAAGTATAGAGAGTGCAAGGGGATTGTAGAAAATGAGGGACAAACAATGGTCATGAAATATATTTGGCAGATACGATTGCGGAAAAGCCACAGGTATTTTATCAGCATCGTGAGAGTAAGAGGATTCCCAATGAAAGAGGAAGGCCTGTGAGAAACCAAAGGGACAATCTGTGCATGGAGTCAGAGAAAGCAGGTCTTCAATGAATACTTCCCACCTGTATTCACACAGGAGAAAGGCATTGTAGCTGGGGATTTCAGTTGGGATGCTGAGGTTCCAGAACATGTTAAGATCAATAAAGAGGAGGTATTAAATGTTTTCACAGGCAGAAAGGTGGAGAAATCTCAAGTTCCCAATGAAATGTATAGAACATAGATAGAACATAGATCAATACAGCACAGAACAGGCCTTTCGGCCCACAATGTTGTGCCGAACATTTGTCCTAGCTTAAGCACCCATCCATGTACCTATCCAAATGCCGCTTAAAGGTCACCAATGATTCTGACTCTGCCACTCCCACAGGCAGCACATTCCATGCCCCCACCACTCTCTGGGTAAAGAACCTACCCCGGACATCCCCACTGTACCTCCCACCCTTCACCTTAAATTTATGTCCCCTTGTAACACTCTGTTGTACCCGGGGGAAAGGTTTCTGACTGTCAACTCTATCTACTCTTCTAATCATCTTATAAACCTCTATCAAGTCACCCCTCATCCTTCGCCGTTCCAACGAGAAAAGGCCTAGCACTCTCAACCTATCCTCGTACGACCTATTCTCCATTCCAGGCAACATCCTGGTAAATCTTCTCTGCACCCTCTCCAAGGCTTCCACATCTTTCCTAAAGTGAGGCGACCAGAACTGCACACAGTACTCCAAATGTGGGCTAAGCAAGGTCCTGTGCAGCTGCAACATCACTTCACGACTCTTGAATTCAATCCCTCTGCTCATGAACACTAATACACTATAAGCCTTCTTACCAGCTCTATCCACCTGAGTGGCAACTTTCAAAGATCGATGAACATAGACCCCAAGAGCCCTCTGCTTCTCCACCTTACTAAGAACCCTACCGTTAACCCTGTATTCCGCATTCTTATTTGTCCTTCCAAAATGGACCATCTCACACTTGACAGGGTTGAACTCCATCTGCCACGCCTCAGCCCAGCTCTGCATCATATCGAAGTCCCTTTGCAGCCGACAACAGCCCTCCTCACTATCCACAACTCCACCAATCTTCGTATCATCTGCAAATTTACTGACCCACCCTTTGACTCCCTCTTCCAAGTCATTAATAAAAATTACAAACAACAGAGGACCCAGAACTGATCCCTGCGGAACTCCACTTGTAACTGGGCTCCAGGCTGAATATTTACCATCTCCCACCACTCTCTGACTTCGACCGGTTAGCCAGTTTTCTATCCAACTGGCCAAATGTCCCTCTATCTCATGTCTCCTGACTTTCCACATGAGCCTCCCATGGGGAACCTTATCAAATCCATGTTCACTACATCCACTGCTCTACCCTCATCCACATGCTTGGTCACCTCCTCAAAGAATTTAATAAGACTTGTAAGGCAACACCTACCCCTCACAAATCCGTGCTGCCTCTCCCTAATCAAGCAGTGTATTTCCAGATACTCATAAATCCTATCCCTCAGTACCCTTTCCATTACTTTGCCTACCACAGAAGTAAGACTAACTGGCCTGTAATTCCCGGGGTTATCCCTATTCCCTTTTTTGAACAGGGGCACAACATTCGCCACTCTCCAGTCCCCTGGTACCACCCCCGTTGACAGTGAAGATGAAAAGTTCATTGCCAACGGCTCTGCAATTTCCTCTCTTGCTTTCCACATAATCCTAGGATATATCCCGTCAGGCCCAGGGGACTTGTCTATCCTCAAGTTTTTCAAAATGCCCAACACATCTGCCTTCCTAACAAGTATCTCTTCTAGCTTACCAGTCCGTTTCACACTCTCCTCTTCAACAATATGATCCCTCTCGTTTGTAAATACTGAAGAAAAGTACTCATTCAAGACCACTCCTATCTCTTCCGACTCAATACACAGTCTCCCACTACGGTCCTTGATCGGACCTACCCTCGTTCTCGTCATTCTCATGTTTCTCACATACGCATAAAATGCCTTGGGGTTATCCTTGATCCTACCCGCCAAAGATTTTTCATGCCCTCTCTCAGCTCTCCTAATCCCTTTCTTCAGCTCCCTTCTGGCTATCCTGTATCCCCCCAACGCTCTGTCTGAACCTAGTTTCCTCAACCTTATGTAAGCCTCCTTCTTCCTCTTTACAAGACATTCAACCTCCCTCGTCAACTAAGGTTCCCTCACACTACCATCTCTTCACTGCCAGACAGGTGCATACATATCAAGGACACGTCATATCTGTTCCTTGAAAAAGTTCCACATTTCCACGACATCCTTCACTGACAGCCTATGTTCACATCTTATGCTCTTCAGATCCTGTCTTACAGCATCGTATTTACCCTTCCCCCAATTGTAAAACCTACCCTGTTGCACACACCTATCTCTCTCCATAACCAAGGCGAAAGTCACAGAATTGTGGTCCCATCACCAAAATGTTCACACACTAACAAGCCCACCACTTGTCTCGGTTCGTTACCAAGTACCAAATCCAATATGGCCTCCCCTCTGGTTGGACAATCTACATACTGAGTTAGAAAAGCTTCCTGGACACACTGCACAAACACTGCTGCAGGTATCCCAGGCTGCTATGTCATTCAGAGAAGGACATCTGCCTATCCTCACGTGGTCTGCACGACATAGCCACAGCAAAGGATTTGCCTCCCAATTACCATCTTCAAAGGCCAAGCAAGTTACTGAATTCAAGGGCAGCTAGGATTGGGCAAGAAAGGCTGGTCAGCCAGAGACACCCACATCCCATACCTGATTTAATAAATAATCCATTAGGATGGTCCCACTGGAACTGTGCTGGGACCAGGGTCCTGGCTGATCATATCGGTAGGTTTATGGACAGGGCTTTAAACTGACAGAGAGGATGCTGGGACAGGGTTCCGGTGAAAGGAGCTTTCCAAATCCAAAGAGGAAAGGCGAAGCAATGGAACAGCATGGGGATGTGGCTGAAGACAAACAGAAAGGAACAGGAAGGGACAGAGTTTAACTAAAATTGTATATCAGCGAAAAGATTTGTGACAGAAGATTGTGGGAAGGAGTAAGTTATTTTTTTAATGGACAACGTCACTGTAATAACGTAGATGGATTTGTGACACAGAGAAAAAAGAGATTTAGACAGCAGGGAGACAAGGATACAGAGTGAACAAAAATATTCAATGGTTCACAATCTTGTGGAAACTCAGGAAAAATGGGTACACTAAAATTAATGGATAACAAAGGCATTACAGAGAAAGCATTTGGCTGCAGATCATGAAGTAGAGTCAGTCTGAATGTAATTACTACTTGCCAAGGACACAAGCAGCAGAACAGTTTTAGCCACTGAACAGTATTCCATTGCTCATCATTGCATGACAAAGGGACTCATTGGAATTACTTAACAAAGGCATTGTGATAATTTTGGAAAACTTCAATATTCGTATAATCTGGGACAACACACGGTCAACATTGATATTGGAAGAGGACTTCGGTTAATTTTTTTTCAGTGTTTCTTTGAAAAACACATTGTGCAACTGGCTAGGGACATAACTATCGCAGAGCGACCGTGTAATGAAACTTCGTGAATGAGTCATGTCACCTGCAGAGATCCTTCGGGAAATTGTGATGAAGTGCAGTTTAAAGAAATACAAAGTTTTAAAGTGATTCACAGAGGACAAGCTACAACTGGAAACAAAAATAGCCAATTACATGTGTGTGAGAGGAGAACTGACCAAGGTAAACAGGCTAAACAGACTGAGACATGTATCTGTAAATGGACAGCAGAAAACATTTGAAGGAACAGTGTAAAACACTCAACAGAAGGACATTCCATTGAAATGTTATAAACCTCAGCAAGAAATCCCCACCGGTCCCTCACTCAGGACAAAAAGGATCATACTGATTATGAGGCTGAGAAGATCCCCAAAAAGTACTTAAAATCCTGAAGTGAGAGTGTGTTTTAGGAGTAAATGTTAAATAGATTCCAAAGGGTATGCCAGCAGGAGGAGGGCAGTGGGAAGAGGACCCATGATCAGGGTTTATTGACACAATAGGAACAGGGAGAGGTGAAGGTGCTGGAGGTGGTGAGAGTGTTACAGGGAGTGGTCAGGGTCTGAACGATGTTACAAAGCCAGTACGGATTGCTGCAGCTGGAGGGGTTTGCAGAGGTAGGGAGGGACATATGTATTTGTATTTATTCATTCATGGGATGTGGGTGTCACTGATTGGACTAACATTCTTTGACCCAACTGATAATTACCCAGAGGGTAGCTCAGAGTCAGCCATATTGCTGTGGGTCTGGAGTCAAATGTTGGCCAGACCAGGTTAGAATATTTAAAGGAAGTAAGTGAACGAGAGGAGTTCTTCCTACTGATCAAGAATGTTTTAATGGTGGCCCCACCAATGTCTTTTACAGATACAACATGACATCCCATCTCTTACTCTTAATGCTCTCCCCAATGAAGGTAACCATCCCAAACGCCTGCTTCACCAGCCTGTCTACCTGTGACACCACATTCAAAGAACTGTGTACCTGCACCCCTGGGTCACTGACTGACAACACTACCCAGGGCCCGAACATTAACTGTACAAGTTCGCACCCTGGTTTGTTTCACTAAAATTGAACACTTCACATTTATCTAATTAAACTCCATCTGCTATTCTTCAGCCCACTATCCCAGCAGTACTGGGATAGTGGGCTGAAGCATAGATAACCTTCTTCACAGTCCACTTTACAAACAACTTCAGTGTCACCCAAAACAATTACTTCCCAGGAAACCAATATTCCCATCCAAACCATTTATCCAAATGACAAATAACAAGGGAACCCACTTCACCGCTGGTCACATGCCTCCAGTCAGAAAAACAACGTCTCCCATCACCCTCTGTCTCCGACCATCAAGACCAATTTTGTATCCAGTTCACCAGCTCCTCCTGAATGCCATATCCTTTTTTACACTGATCTGAGCTTATTACCCAGTTTACCAGACAGAACACACAACACAGAACAGTTCAGCCCAAGACCCTTTGGCCATGATGCTGTGCCAACCTTTTATCCGACTGTAAGATCAAACTAACCTTCAGACCCTTCATTTTACTAATATCCATGTGTCTGTCCATGATTCTATTAAATGTCTCAGATGTCTCTAATTTTACTACCACCGACCATCCGACAGTCCATCCGACCACCTACCATCTCTATCCTCTCATCCATCTTCCAATCACCTTAAAATTATGCCGCTTTGTAATAGCCATTTATGCCATAGGAGAAAAAGTCTCTGACTATTCACTCTCTCTGTTTCTCTCATCACCTTGTTCACCTCTACCAAGTCACCCCACCCCCTTCTTCACTCCAATGAGAAAAGCCTTAGCTCCCTCAAACTTTCTCCATAAGAAATGTCCTCCATTCCAGGCAGCATCCTGGTACATCTCCTGTGTACGCTCTCTAAAACTTGCACATCCTTCCTGTAAAGATGGGATGAGAACTGAACACAATATTCCAAGTGTGGTCTCACCAGGTCGCTATAAAGATGCAGTAAAACCTCACGGCTCTTGAAATCAATCCCCTTGCTAAGGAAAGCCAACACAACATATGACTTTTTAACAACCCTATCAACATACATGGCAGCTTTGAGGGATCTATAGACATGGACGCCATGATCTCTCTGTTCCTCCACAATGCCAAGTATTTTGCCTTTTAACGCTGTATTCTATATTCAGGTTCGACCTACCAGAATGAATCACTTCACACTTTTCCAGATTGAACTCCATCTGCCACTTCCAGCCCAGCTCTGCGTCCTGTCAATGTCCCATTGCAACCTCCAACAGCCCTCCACATTGCCCACCACTCCACCAACCTTCATGTTATTGACAAACTTACTAACCCACTCTCCAACATCCACATCCAAGTCATTTACAAAAATCACAAAGAGCAGAGTCCCAGAGCCGATTGTTACAGAACCCCACTGGTCACTGAGCTCCAGGCTCAATACTGTCCATCTGCTGCCATACTCTGTCTTCTCTCGGCCATCCAATCCTGTATCCAGACAGACAGATTTCCCTGTATCCCAATCATCCTTCTTTTCTGAATGAGCCATCAACGTATTCTGTCATATCCTCGAAAAATTCAATAAGGTTTGTGAGGCATGACCTGACCCCTCACAAACCCATGCTGACTGTCTTTAATTTAACTATGGTTTTCCAAGTAGTCATAAATCTGTCTTTAGAGTCCTCGCCAATAATCTGCACACCACAGACATTCGACCAAATCTGTAATTCCCAGAATTCTACCTCCGTAATATGGTCCAGACATGACAAATCTTCTCTCCTCTGCCATGTTCCCCAGAAGGGCACTGGAAGGTGGTGGGGGTTTCCAAGATAGAGAGGCCTATCAGGAGAGGAGGATTTTGCAGACATTAGGAGGGTTGCAGTTCCAAAAGGAGGCTTCAGTAATTGTGAGGTTTCATGGTGATGAAGGCATTTGAGGAGGGAGGGAGGGAGGATTGTAGGGAAATGAGAGGTTTCACAGTTTAGTTGCTTTGTTAGGACTGCAAAAGGTTACTGAGTCGGGGAGGTTTAAGCACTGGTGGCTGTTTCATAAACATGGTTTTGGTTGCAATGGCAGAAAGAGGATTCAGGAAGCTGGAGAGTATGGGGTCTGAACGAAGTTACACAAATGGGAAGAGTTGTCAGGATTGGAGGTATTTACAGATACAGCAATGGTCTGATCTGGAGCAGAGGACCCAGATTGGGAGGAATGCGGGGACTGGAGGTGTTTTCACAGGGAAGGAGGACCACACAGCCACAGGAGGTTACAGAAATGTGGAGAGCTGTAGGGCTGACGGGTTCATGGAGATGGGAATGTTGGAAGGCAAAGAGAAGTTTACAGGGATAAGGATGTTTGTAGGACAGGGCTGGATTACAGACAGGGACTGTTTTAGGGAGCTGAGCAGATTACAGAGATAAAGAGATTTGTATCATCTGGCAGAACAAACAGAGATATGGAGGGTCATCGTGACTGAAGATGTTTATAGATATAGGAAGGCTTAGGTTCTGGAGGTTATTTAGACATGGAGGCTGTGGAATCTGGATTCTTTTTTGAGAGATTGGGTAGCAAGTTTGGTTGGAGACAGTTTCACAGATAAGGGAGCATACCACAAACAGAAGGAAGTTCCTGCGGTCGGGAGGGTTCGAGTGGAGAGTGATGTTTACACAGATGGGGGTAAGAGCTGGAGAAGGTGATGGAGATGGGTAAATGGATGGAGGTACAGGAGGAGCTTACACTGAAAGGGTGGGTGATAGTGACGGGAGGATGTTACATTGTTAATGAGTCTTGTAGGAACAGGATCGGGAGAGGCACAGGCATTGGAGTGGGATCTACAGATTGGGAGTGTTGCAAGGACCTGAGAAGATAACACAGAGAGGGATGGTATTAGGGTCTCCACAGACTGATGGTGTTTTTGGGACTGGAAGAGGTTTGGTCGATAGGGAGGGCTGGAAGAGCTGCAGGAGCTTTTGGAGAGTTGAAGAGTTGGAGCAGTTCACAGAGGGAGGGTTCTCCGACAAGAGTAGGTCACAGATAGTGAGGGCTGTGTGGTCTGAGAAAGTTAGAGAGGGGAGTTTTCGGGACTGGAAGATATTACACTGACAGGGACAGATGAAGAGACTGTAGCAAAAATGCATGGAGAAGGTTACACAGAGAGGGAGGTGTGTAGGGACTGAAGGTGAATACACAGACATGGAGGGTTGTATTGTTAGACGGAGCTGAGAGGGACAGGGACTGGTGTAGGGATTTACACAGATACGGAAGGTTGTGTTTTTGGAGAAGGTTACACTGATACAGACAGTTTTCGGGAGTGTTTAATGGACGACAGAGGAGCTCAGAGAGAATGTATTATGGGGAGTGGAGGAGATTACAAACACAGAAATGGCTGTCGGTTTGAAAAGAGCTTCTCAGTGCTGTAACGCTGGAGGGAGATTACAATAACAAGGGTTACCTACACTTAATGACTTTTTTGATATAGAGAAATTCTCAGAACGGGATTGTCAAAAGGAAGTATCGACAGTCCAGATGAGTTTGCAGAGATATAAATGTTTTTGGTGGTTTCAGGATGGAACAGTGATTGGGAGTGCTGTAACGAATGGCAATAGTTATAGGGATTGTTCTAAAAGCAGGAAGAGGTGACAGTCATATCGATCGTGGTAAGGACTGGAGAAGCTTACATCGCCGAGGAGTGTTTTCGAAACTGTTGAAGATTACACATATAAGGAGAGTATTGGGGATGAGGCAAGGTTCAAGATGCAGGGATGGTTGACAGCACTGGACAATAACCTGAATAGAATCTCCACAGGCCAATAAGTCCACACCAACCCTCTAAAGAGCATCCTAACCAGACCCATCCCTCTCCCTGTCCAATAAACCCTGCATTCCTCATGATGAACTCACCTAAACCACACTTGCCTGAATACTACAGTCAATTTATGATGGCCAATCACGTATCTTGCAAATGTTGGACTATGGCAGGAAACCAGAGCACCCAGAAGAAACCCACACAGTCGGGGGGAGAACATGCAAATTTCACACAGAGAGTTGGCCAAGGCTGGAATTGAAGCCAGGTTCCAGGTACAGTGAGGCTGATTATACAGAGCACTGCAGAGATTAGACTAGGTCACAAAGTTCACAAGGGTTTATTGGAACAGGAGGAAAATATAGTCAGGAACAGGAGAAGCTTACATAGATGGTGTCCATGAGAGGGACTGGAGGAGGTTAACGCAATAGGGAGGGTTGTGCATTCTCTCGACAATTAGAGGTAGGGGCAGTTGGGGAGACTGGATGAAGTTAGTCATACTCAGAATTGTACAAACTCTGAGTAATGGCAGATGGAGTTTGCTTCTGATCACTGTGAGATAATGCACTGTGGGAAGTCTCCTAAGCGAAGGATATACATCATGAAGGGTAGGTCCTCCTGGAGAACTGAGTAACACCAGGACCTTGGTGGGCAAGTCCCTGGACGTCTGAAGGTGGCAGCACAGGTAGACAGGGAGGGGAAGGCACCTGAACTGGGAGCAGGAGGGGGACCCACCTCCCGATGGGGCGAATTGTTAGAGCTGCTTGAGAGGAGAAAATCTAATCTGGCAGGGTGTTGCACCTTAAACAGTCATAAGGCCAGAAAGAAGATTGAGGTTGGTGCACAAGTTAAAGACAGCAATTTCAGCAGACAAGGCAGGCAAGAGCATAACAGGAAATGGGGGAGGGGGAACTGATGATTAAACTGCATTTATTTCAATGCAAGGGGCCTGACAGCTAAGGAAGATGAACTCAGGGCATGGATTAGAACATGGGACTGGGATATTATAGTTATTACAGAAACACAGCTGAGGGAGGGACAGGGCTGGCAGTTCATTGTTTCAAGGTGGAGATGCTACAGGAAGCATCGAAGGGGAGGCAAGAGAGGACGTGTGGTGGTGGGTTTTGATTGCATGAATCATCACAGCCGTACTTAGAGAGGATATTCCTGTGGGATCGCCCAGTGACACAATGTTAGTGGAACTGAGAAATAAGAATGGGTCATCACTCTGACACGATTGTCTTACTGACCCCGAATAATCAGTGGCAGACTGAGGAACAAACATATCAGGAGATCTCAAATATCAATCATAATAATAGGGCTGTTATCTTTGGGGTTTTTAAACTTTCTAATCCTAGACTGGGACTGTCAGTGTTCAGTGTTTGCAAGGGAGGAATTTGCTAATTGTGTTCCAGAAAACTCCCAACCAATACGTAAATGGCCTGAAAAGAGAAAGGGGCAAAACCTGACCTCCCCTTGGGAAACAAGGTAGGGAAAGGGACTGAGGTGTGAGTGGGAAAGCATTTTGCCAAAGTGACTCAAGTCTATTAGTTTGAAAATAGCGATGGAAAAGGACAGGGCTGGTCCAAAGGTTCAAGTTATAAAATGGGGCCAGACTAATCTTGATAATATTAGCCAGGAACTTTCAAAAGGTGATTGGGGAGACTACTTGCAGGGAAAGGGAAGTCTGGCAAGTGAGAATATTTAAAAGTGAGATAAATTGAGCAATCACCACCAGCATGTTCCTGTTTGTGTGCATGTCAATGCTGACAACATTCGGAAACACTGGCTGTCTGTTGAGGGTCTGGTCAAGGAAAAGGGGGCACATGTCAGGGATAGCCAGCTGGATCAAGGGAATCCCTGAGGATCACAGGGGCTGTAGGAATACACTTTGGGTAGAAATCAGAATTGCAGAAATTGTACATGCAGAGAATGATAAGGAGAATCCAAAAGTGATTGTATAAATATATTGAGTAAAAGAGTAACTCGAGACAAAATGCTATCCCTTAAAGATCAATGCGACCACTGATGTGTGGAAAAGCAGGATATGTCTAAGACCTTAAACACATTTTTTACTCCAGACCTTACTGTGGACAAAGACTGGGGAACTCATGGAACAAGAGCAAAACGTTAGACCACATTTGGAGTTCTCTGCAATTCCAGTATCCCCGCTATAGGAATGATGCTGTGAAATGTGAAAGTGTTCAGAAAAGATTGACAAGATGTTGCCAGGGTTGTTGCTGAATAAGTTGGGGTTATATTCTCTGGAGCATCAGAGACTGAGGGGTGACCTGAAAGAGGTTTATATAAACATGAGGGGTATGGATTGGGTAAGCATTCAAGGTCTTTTCCCAGGGGTTGGAGAGTCCAAAACGAGAGGGCATAGGTTTAAGGTTAAAGGGGAAAGGTTTAAATGGCACTGCAGGGACAGCTTTTTTATGCACATGGTGGTGTGTGTATGGAATGAGCTGAGAGAGAAAGTAGCAGATACTGATACTTTGACAACATTTAAGAGATATTTGGATGGGTATATGAATAATAAGGGTTTAAAAGTACATGGGCCAAATGCTGGCAAATGGGATGGATTTATTTACATCTTTTGGTCAGCATCGACGAGTTGGACTGAAGGGTCTATTTCCATGCTGCACATCTCTTTGACTTGAAAAGAGTGCATGTTATAGAAGGTTTTAAAACACAAAGCTATGGAAAGCCCCAGGAGCTGATTAAGTGTATCACATAACATTGTGGAGCCCCGAGCAAAGATATTTGTACCATTGATAGCCATGTGTGATGTGCTGGAAAGGCTGGAGGGTGGTATAGTGGACAGTGAAGACGTTGTAATCGAGGATAAAGCGGATGGCCCTCAGGAGAACTCCATACAACCCTGTCACGGTGGACGCTGCAAGACGTGTCAGATTGTGGATATAGATACCACCATTACACGTGGGGACACCTCCCACCTTGTACACGGCAGGTACTCATGTAACTCAGCCAACGTTGTCTATCTTATACATTGCAGGCAAGGATGCCCGGAAGCATGGTACATTGGGGAAACCGAGCAAAGGCTATGACAATGGATAAATGGGCACCGCACAACAATCAACAGACAGGAGGGTTCCCTCCCAGTTGGGGAACACTTCAGTGGTCCAGGATATTCAGCCTCAGGCCTTCAGGTGATCATCCTCCAAGGTGGACTTCGGGACAGGCAGCAGAGAAAAAAGTGGCCGAGCAGAGGCTGATAGCTAAGTCCGGTCCCCATAGGGAGGGCCTCAACCGGGACCTTGGGTTCATGTCACATTACAGGTGAACACCATTGCACTACACACACACACACACAGATATTCCTACACACACACACACACTCTCACATACACACGGACACAGGCACACACAGACACCCACACACACCCTTATAGCCACACACACACTCCGACACACACCCCCTCACAGACTTAACACACTCTGCACTCACTACACACACGCTTTCTCACACTCACAACCCCCACCCCAGACAGACACACACAGACAAAGACCCACAGACACACATATTTTGTGGGGTGAATTTGTATTTGCAGAGTTACATTGTACTTTGCTCAAAACTGCATGCATTCATGTAGAATTCTGAGCTCAAAAACTGCATGAATTTATGAAAAATGCTGTTATCTCACTTTTTAGATTTGAATCAATCTAAACATCTGGGCACAGACAGAGAACACAGGGGGCTAACACCTTCAGCATATTGTCTAGCTATCACCATTGTTAACAGCTAAACTGAGAATGCAACTTTAAAAAAAATGTTTTGTGATTTACACATGAAAGAAGTGAAACTATCACTTTATCACTGTATTCTAATAGACGAAAGGCTTAACAGACAATCAATTTTTCAATGTATAATTTCAGTTACATCACACTGTAAATTTTTGTTATAAATTCTGTGTTACGATTGAGCTCCCCACTATCACCTGATGAAGGAGCGTCGCTCCGAAAGCTAGTGTGCTTCCAATTAAACCTGTTGGACTATAACCTGGTGTTGTGTGATTTTTAACTCTCTTCAGTAAGGTATATTGATTTGTGACACAGAGATAAAAGAAATTTAGACACCAGAGAGACGTGGTTACAGGGCGAACAAAAGGTGGACATAAATATTCAAAGGATCACAACCTTGTGGAAACTCAGGCAAAATGGGTAACGCTAACAATAATGGATAAGAAAGGCAGTACAGAGAAATAATTTGATCTCAGATCATGAAGTAGAGTCAGTCTGAATGTAAATTCTGGCTACTACTTGCCAAGGACACAAGGAGCAGAACAGTTTTAGTCACTGAACAGCTTTCCATTGCTCATCACTGCATTAAACAGGAACTCATTGGAATTTTTTCACAAACACTGTGATAATTTTGGGAAACTTCAATATTCCCATAATCTGGGACAGTCACACTGATATTGGAAGAGTAGTTCCGAGAATTTTTTTTCAGTGTTTCTTTGAATTACAAATTGTGCAACTGGCGAGGGACATAACTATCTCAGAGCGATCGTTGTGTGATCACACTGAGTGAATGAGTAATGTCACCTGGAGAGATCCTCTGGGAAATTGTGATAAAGTGCAGTTTAAAGAAATATAAAGTTTTAAAGTGAATCACAGAAAGGACATGCTACAACTAGAAACAAAATCAGCCAATGACATGGGTTTGAGATGAGAACTGACCAAGGTAAAGAGGCGAAACAAACTGAAATATGTGCCTGTATAAGAACAGTGGAAAACATTTGAAAGGACAGTGTAAATCATTCAACAAAAGAACATTCCACTGAAACAGACAAAACCTCAGCAAGAAATTCCCACCGGCCCCTCACGCAGGACAAAATGTATCATAATAGATTATGAGGCTTAGACGATCACCAAAAAGGACTTAAAATCCTGAATGAGAGATTGTTTTAGGAGTAAGTGTTAAAGGGATTGCAAAGGGTCTGCTAGCAGGAGTTGGGCAGTGGGAAGGGGAATCAGTGTAAGGGTTTAATGTCACAAAAGGAACAGGGAGAGGTGAAGGTGCTGGAGGTGGTAAGAGTGTTACTGAGAGTGGTCAGGGCCTGAACGGTGTTACAAAGCCAGTACGGATTGCTGCAGCTGGAGGGGTTTACAGAGGTGGGGAGGGACATATGTATTTTTATTTATTCATTCATGGGATGTGGGTGTCACTGCCTGGACCAGCATTCTTTGACCCCATGCAAATTACCCAGAGATTGTTGGGGCCCTGGTGGATATATATAATACTTTGCTGGCCACAGGTGAAATGCTGAATGACTGGAGGATCGCTAATGTGGTTCCATTGTTCAAGAAGGGCAGCAGGGATAGGTCAGGTAATTACAGAGCAGATAGTTCGACAGCAGTGGGGAGGGAAATTATTAGGAACAATTGTGAGGATGAATCAACCCTCGCAAAGCTAAGGATCAACTCGGTTTTGTCATCACGGATTAGGCAGAGGGAGATACTGTCTGAGGAATTCAGTTCAGTTTTTTTGAAACGGTGCTTTAGTATATTGATGAGGGCTGCGCAGATGATGTGGTTTACACGGACTTAAATAAGTCCTTAAACAAGATCCAACATGGAAGGCTGGTCCAAAAGGACTGGGTTCCAAGGCAAGTTGGCAAATTGGATGCAAAATTGGTGGATAGAGTATTTTCACCAGCGGGTGTACCACAGGGATCTGTGCAGCAACCATTGAACATTAATAACTCGGATGTGAAAGCAGAATGTATCATTAGTCGGTTTGCAGATAACCTGAAAGGTGAGGGTGTTGTTCACAGTGAGGAGGATGGTCTCCCTCTGCAGTCTGATGTCGATCGGATGATAATCTAAGGAGAGTTTAGTTCTGATTGAAGTGAGGTAATACTCTGTGGGAGGTACGATAAGCGAAGGACAGACATAATAAATGGTAGGTCCTTGCGGAGTACTGAGGAATACAGGGACCTTGATGGACAAGTCCATAGATCCCCGAAGGTGTCAGCACAGGGAGACAGGGTGGGAAAGGCACCTCAACTGGGAGCGGGAGATGGACTCATATCCTGGTGGGGTGAATTGCTAGAGCTGCTTGAGAGGATATAACCCAGTCTGGCAGGATGTTGGACCTTAAATAAACGTAAGGCCAGAAAGAAGATTGAGGCAGGTACACAAGTTAAAGACAGGAATTTCAGCAGACAAAGCAGGCAAGAACATAGCAGGGAATGGGGGAAAACTGATTATTAAACTACATTTATTTCAATGCAAGGGGCCAGACAGCTAAGGAAGATGAACTCAGGGCATGGATTGGAACAGGGGACTGGGATATTATAGTTATTACAGAAACACAGCTGAGGGAGGGACAGGACTGACAGTTCATTGTTTCAAGGTAGAGATGCGACAGGAAGGGGAGGCAAGAGAGGACGTGTGGTGGTGGGTTTTGATTGCATGAATCATCCCAGCAGTACTTAGAGAGGATATTCCTGTAGGATCGCCCAGTGAAGCTATGTTAGTGGAACAGAGGAATAAGAATGGGTCATCACTTGAAGACGATCAGACTGCTGACCCCGAATAATCCGTGGCAGACTGAGGAACAAATATGTCGGGACATCTTAAATATCAACCATAATAATAGGGCTGTTATGGTAGGGTTTTTGAACTTTCCAAACCTAGACTGGGACTGCCAGTGTTCAGCGTTTGCAAGGGAGGAATTTGGTAATGGTGTTCCAGAAAACTCCCAATCAATATGTAAATGGCCTGAAAAGAGAAACCTGACCTCCCCTTGGGAAACAAGGTCGGGAAAGGGACTGAGATGTGAGTGGGAAAGCGTTTTGCCAAAGGGACCACAGTTCTAGTGGTTTGAAAACAGCTTTGGAAAAGGACAGGCCTGGTCTACAAGTGCAAGTTATAAAATGGAGCCTGACCAATCTTGATCGTATGAGCCAGGAACTTTCAAAATGTGATTGGGGAAGGGAATTATTTACAGGGAAAGGGAAGTTTGGCAAGTGAGAATATTTTAAAAGAGAGATAAACTGATCGATCAGCGCCAACATTTTCCTGTTTGTGTGTAGGTCAATGCTGACAGCATTCGGAAACACTGGCTGTCTATTAAGGGTCTGGCCAAGGAAAAGTGGGCACAAGTCATGTACAGCCAACTGGATCAAGGGAATCCCTGAGGATACACAGGGACTGTTGGAATACACTTTGAGGAGAAAACAGGAATGGAGAAAGGCTAAATGAAATAGCCTCAGCAGAGAAGGAAAGGGGAATCCAAAAGTGATTGTATCAGTATATTAAGAGTGCATAAGTAACTCAGGACAAAATAGTGTCCATTAAAGATCAATGAGGCCATCGATGTGTGGAACTGCAGGATATTTGCTAAGATCCTAAACAATTTTTTCACTCCAGAAATTACTATGGAGAAAGTCTGGGGAACTCAGGGAACAAGAGTAATACATTAGACCACAATTGGAGTTCTCTGCAATTCCAGTCTCTCTGCTACAGGAAGGATGTTGTGAAACTTGAAAGGGCTCAGAAAAGATTAACAAGATATTGCCCGGGTTGTTGCTGAATAAGCTGGGGTTACTGTCACTGGAGAATCGGAGACTGAGGGATGACCTTACAGAGGTCCTGATAGGAACATGAGGGGCATGGATAGGGTAAGCATTCAAGGCCTTTTCCCAGAAGTTGGGGAGTCCAAAACTAGAGGGTGAAGGTTAGAGGTGAATGGTTGACAGAGGGACTGAAGGGACAGCTTCTTCACACACATGGTGATGTGTGTATGGAATGAGCTGAGAGAGAAAGTAATGGACACTGATACCTTTTAAATGTTGTAATTGTATCTGGATGGGCATCTGAATAGTAAGGGTGTAGACGTAATTGGGCCAAATGCTGGAAAAGGGAATGGATTTATTTAGATCTTCTGGTAAGCCTGGACGAGTTGGGGACTGAAGGGTCTGTTTCTATGCTGTATATCTCTATGACCTGAACAGAGTGCATGTTATAAAAGAGGTGGTGCTGGAGGTTTTAAAACACAAGGCTATGGCAAGTCCCAGAACCTGATTAAGTGTATCACAGGACACTGTGGGATGCTGGGGAAGAAATTGTGGAGCCCCGAGCAAAGGTATGTGTACTACTGACAGCCATGTGTGATGGGCTGGCAGGCTGGAGGGTGGCATCATGGACAGTGAAGGAGGTTTTCTGAGATTACAAAGGGATCTTGATGGAGGGAGTGAATGGGCTGAAAAACTAGAGATGGAATTCAATCTGAATAAATACGAGGTAATGCATTTGGTAAAACAAACAAGGGTAGAGCTTATACAATTAATGTTCTGGCCTCGGTAAGTGTTTTAGTGCAGAGGGACCTCTGGGTTCAGGTACATAATTCTTGAAGTTTGCATCACAGGATGGATAAGACAGTGCTTGGCATGCCTGACTATTGCTCAGTCCATTGAGTGGAGGATTTGGGACGTCATGTTGAGATTGCACATATTTGTGAGGCCTGTTCTGCAATACTCTGTCCAGTTCTGTTCGCCCAGTTAACAGGGAGGATATTATTAAGCTGCAGAGGGTTCAGAAGAGATTTACCAGGATATTGCTGGGTATGGAAGGCTTGAGTTCGGAAAAATGGCTGGATAGGCTGAGTCTTTTTTCACTGGAGCCTGGAGGTTGAGACATGATGCTATAAAGGTTTATGAAATAAATGAGGTATATAGATCAATTTAATGGTAGTTGCCTTTTCCTCAGAATGGGGGAGTCTCAAGAGGAGGGGCCACATTTTTAAGGTTAGAGGAGAGAGATGTTCAAAAAAAAGATATGGGGCAATTTGCTACACAGAGGGTGGTTTGAGTGTGGAATGTACCTCCTGAGAAAGGGTTGATGTGGGTACAATTACAACATTTAAAAGATATTTGGATAAACAGGTGAATAGGGAAGGGTTGGAGTGATATGGGCCAGCAACAGGCAGCTGGGAAGAGTTCAGTTTTAGATGATGGTGGGTATCAACTGAAGGGTCAGTTTCCATGCTGTATGGCTCTATGGCAAGAATATGGTTTGATTCCATTATTGAAGAAAGGATCAGGGCTGGGTCCACTGATGGGCATCATCGACATAAACGATTTGGTTGAAAATATAGGAGTGATTGTGGGAAAGTTTGTTGATGATCAAATGAATCGTGTAGTGGGCAGTAAATATGGTTATCAAAGGGGATCTTGACCAACTGGGCCAGTGGGCCAAGGAATGAAAGATGGAGTTTAATTCAGGTGTTGGATTTTGTTAAGACAAATCAGGGAGGACTAATACAGTTAATGGAAGGGTTCTGGGCAGGGTTGTTGAACAGAGAGAGAGAGAGAGAGACCAGGGGGTGCAAGTTACATTGTTCCTCGGAAGTGGCATCACAGGAGGACAGGGTGGGGAAAGCGACATTTGGCACATTTGCTGACATTGGCCAGCACTTTGTTACATACGTTGGAGATATTTGTAACATTGTCCTAAATATTTCCCTTGGGCAGAGGAGGCCACGGGGTGACCCTAAGAATGGTGAATAACCAAGGGTAGGTGAGTCCAAAACTAGAGGGTATAAACAGGAGTTGAGAGAGCAAGGATTTAAAGAGGGAGCTGAGGGGGAACATTATCCACAGAGGATGGTGCATAGACGGAACAGCCTGCCTCAGGCACATGGGAGAAACAAGAACAATGACAACACGGAAAAGAATTTGGGCATGTAGATGGAGAGGAGAAGGTTTGAAGAGATAAGGGCCAAATGCAGGCAAATGAGACTCATTCAGTTTAGGTAACATGGGCAGCATTGAGGAGTTGGACCACAGGTTCTGTTTCCGTGCTGTATCACTCTATATCCAGCTAAAGCGGATTAGTGTACCAAAATAAGACATGTTGTAGACACTGAAGCAAGTTACAGCAATGGGGATGGTAGTCTAGAATGCAGTACATTTCAAATCTGTGGAGGGACTATCAGGAAGGGAGGAAGTTCCAGGGACAGGGACTATTGTAGGAGTTAAAAATGACTGAAGACACTGGTGCACAAGCCATGCCACAGATACAGTGTTGCAGAGTAGTGAGTCTTAGTACAGTGTTGGAGGGAGAACACAGAACAGAAAGATCCCAGGCAGCATTCCCAACTCTCGTTGGAGGCCTACTCTCCCCTCTGTTGTACTGATGCTCACTAAGACAGCACAGGACTGGATTGATAACTATGAACTCCCGATGCTGTCTCAGTGCAACAAAAGTTAAAGTAGATGTGGTGATTGAGTCTGGGGTGCGTCTATACTGTGCTCCCCATCCAGCACTGTATCTATGTCATGTCTTGTTAGCGATGTTTGGAGCCCTCTCATTGCTCCCTGCTCTGTGCACTATCTTACCTCACTGCAGGATTTATTGGAGGCTCCAGATCTCCCTTCCCTTTGTCTCTCTGGCTGACCAACCATCTTCAATGGGGTGATGGATGAGACACACAGCAGTTGGGAAGTCGATTAAGTCAGCAGCTTCCTGAGTACCTACAGGAGACAGAGAGATAGACATAATGGGAAATTAGACTGATGCAGTGAGGGTTACACAAGGAGAATGGAAATGAACCCCACAGACATCTGGAAAATCCCAAACTCCATCCCTGGCCTGTGCTGTTGTGTCTCTCTGGAGTGGAGAATTCTGTTAGCTCAGGATCTGGAGTAACTGCAAGAGTGAGAGACGCTGACAGAGGCAGCAATTAGATCCACACAGTGAGGGATAACACATGGAGAGAGACTGAGTGATATCACTGGAGTGCTGGAAGACTTCAGGATCACACAGTCATGTTGGAAGAACGGGTTTAGCTTCATGTATCCGTGCTCAGGGATGAGCAACCAGTGAGCAGGCGAAGTGATGGCCTAGTAACATTATTGTTAGGGCATTTATCCAAAACCTCAGCTAATGTTCAGGGGAGGCAGGCTTGAATCCCATCATAAGATATGGTGGAATTTAAAATCAATAATTTTAAAAATAGCAATTAACAATCCATAGACAAATATGAAACCATTGCTGGTGTACAAATATCACAATCCCTTAGACTAGATTCCATAGAGTTTGGAAACAGGCCTTTCGGCCCAACCAGTCCACGTCAACACTCCGAAGAGTAACCCACTCAGACCCATCGCCCTTGACCTAATACACCTAACATTATGAGCAATTTAGCATGGCCAATTCACCTGACCTACGTGTCTTTGGACTTTGGGAGGAAACCGGAGCATCTGGAGGCAACTCACGCAGACACGTGGAGAATGTGCAAACTCCACACAGTCGCCCGCGGCTGGAATCGAACCTGGGACTCTGGTGCTGTGAGGCAGGAGTGCTAATCACTGAGCCACCGTGCCGCCCACTTGTCGTTTCGACAACGAGATCTGATCATCCTCAT
This sequence comes from Chiloscyllium punctatum, assembly GCF_047496795.1. Classification (NCBI taxonomy): domain Eukaryota; kingdom Metazoa; phylum Chordata; class Chondrichthyes; order Orectolobiformes; family Hemiscylliidae; genus Chiloscyllium; species Chiloscyllium punctatum. The sequence continues at coordinate 43,486,216 of NC_092769.1, read as the reverse complement.
GTGGTCTGCACGACATACCCACAGCAAAGTGTTTACCTCTCAATTACCCTCTGAAATGGCCAAGCACGTTACTCAGCTTATGGGCAGCTAGGGCTGGGCAATAAAGGCTGGTCAGCCAGAGACACCCACATCCCCTACCTGATTTATAAAAAAACAAATTCATTAGGATGGTCCCACTGGAACTGCGCTGGGACCAGTATCCTGGCTAATCATGTCAGTAGGTTTAAGGACAGGGCTTTAAACTGACAGAGAGGATGCAGGGACAGGGTTCAGGTCAAAGGAGCTTTCCAAATCCAAAGAGAAAAGGTGGAGCATCGGAACAGCACGGGGATGTGGCCATAGACAAGCAGGAAGGAACAGAATGGGACAGCGATTCACCAAAACTGTGCATCAGTGAATCGGATTGTGACAGGAAATTCTGGGAAAGAGTAAGTTATGTTTTTTTTGAATGGACGAAGTCTCAACAATAAGGCAGATGGATTTCTGACACAGAGATAGAAGAAATTTAGACACCAGAGAGATATGGTTACAGGATGAACAAGAGTTGGACATAAATATTTTGCAGAAACTCAGGCAAAATGGACGACGCTAACAATATTGGGGAACAAAGGCATTACAGAGAAAGCATTTGGCCTCAGATCATGAAGTAGAGTCAGTCTGAATATAAATTCTGGCTACTACTTGCCAAGGACACAAGCAGCAGAACAGTTTTAGTCACTGAACAGCATTCCATTGCTCATCACTGCATTACACAGGAACTCATTGGAATTTTTTGACAAACACATTGTGATAATTTTGGAAAACTTCAATATTTGTATAATCTGGGACAATCACACAGTCAACAGTGATATTGGAAGAGGAGTTCAGAGATTATTTTTTTTCAGCGTTTCTTTGAAAAACACATTGTGCAACTGGCTAGGGACATAACTCTCGCAGAGCGACCATGTGATGAAACTTAGTGAATGAGTAATGTCACCTGGAGAGATCCTTTGGGAAATTGTGATAAAGTGCAGTTTAAAGAATTTTAAAGTTGTAAAGTGAATCAAAGAAAGGACAAGCTACAACTAGAAACAAAAATATCCAATTACATGTGTGTGAGAGGAGAACTGACCAAGGTAAACAGGCTAAACAGACTGAGACATGTGTCTGTAAATGAACAGTGGAAAACATTTGAAGGAACAGTGTAAAACACTCAACAAAAGGACACTCCATTGAAACAGTAAACACCTCAGCAAGAAATTCCCACTGATCCCTCACTCAGGACAAAATTGATCATATTCGATTATGAGGCTGAGAAGATCACTACAAAATGCTTAAAATCCTGAAGTGAGAGTATGCTTTAGGAGTAAATGTTAATGGATTGGAATGGGTCTGCTCGCAGGAGGAGGGCTGTGGGAAGGGGAACCACGGTCAGGGTTCATTGACACAATAGGAACAGGGAGAGGTGAAGTTGCTGGAGGTGGTGAGAGTGATACAGAGAGTGGTCAGGGCCTGAACGGTGTTACAAAGCCAGTACGGATTGCTGCAGCTGGAGGGGTTTGCAGAGGTTGGGAGGGACATATGTATTTGTATTTATTCATTCATGGGATGTGGGTGTCACTGATTGGACTAACATTCTTTGACCCCTGTGCTAATTACCCAGAGCGTAGCTCAGAGTCAGCCATATTGCTGTGGGTCTGGAGTCACATGTCGGCCAGACCAGGTTAGAATATTGGATGTCCTTCCCTAAAGGAGGTTAGTGAACTAGATGAGTTCTTCCTACTGATCAACAATGTTTTATGGTGGCCCCACCAATGTATTTTACAGCCACAACATGACATCCCAACTCTTGCTCTTAATGCTCTCTCCAATGAAGGTAACCATCCCAAACGCCTGCTTCACCAGCCTGTCTACCTGGGACACCACTTTCAAAGAACTGTGTACCTGCATCCCTGGGTCACTGACTGATAACACTACCCAGTGCCCGAACATAAACTGTACAAGTCCCACCCTGGTTTGTTTAACCAAAATGGAACACTTCACCTTTATCTAATTAAACTCCATCTGCTATTCTTCAGCCCACTATCCCAGCAGTAGTGTTCATCTTGTTGTATTATATATAATATTCTCCACTAACCACTTTACCACGAATGTCAGTGTCACCCATGAAGCTTACTTACCAGGAAACCAATATTCCCATCCAAACCATTTATCCAAATAACAAACAACAGTGGACCCACTACACCGCTGGTCACATACCTCCAGTCAGAAAAACATGTCCCCCTTCACCCACTTGGCTCCTACCATCAAGTCAGAAAAACCACATGTCTCCCATCAGCCTCTGTCTACAGCCATCAAGCAAACTTTGTATCCAGTTCACTAGCTCCTCCTGAATGCCATATTCTTTTTGCACTAATCTGAGCTTATTACCCAGTTTACCAGAGAGAACATAGAACACAGACCAGTTCAGCCCAAGACCCTTCGGCCATGATTTCATGCAAACCTTTTATCCAACTGTAAGATCAAACTAACCTACATACCCTTCAATTTACTATTATCCATGTATCTGTCCAAGAGTCTATTAAATGTCCCGGATGTATCTAATTTTACTACCACCACTGGCAGTGCATTCCAACCACCTACCATTCTCTATCCTCTTATCCATCCTCCAATCACCTTAAAATTACACCCCCTTGTAATGGACATTTATGCCATCTGAGGAAAGGTCTCTGACTATTCACTCTCTCTGTTTCTCTCATCACCTTGTTCACCTCTACCAAGTCGCCCCACCCCCTTCTTCACTCCAATGAGAAAAGCCTTAGCTCCCTCAAACTTTCTCCATAAGAAATGCCCTCCAGGACAGGCAGCATCCTGGTAAATCTCCTGTGTACGCTCTCTAAAACTTGCACATCCTTCCTGTAAAGAGGGGACCAGAATTGAACACAATATTCCACGTGTGGTCTCACCAGGTCGCTATAAAGATGCAGTAAAAGCTCACGGCTCTTAAAATCGATCCCCTTGCGAAGGAAAGCCAACGCAACATATACCTTTTTAACAAACCTACCAACGTGCGTGGTGATTTTGACATGGACATGGACCCCACGATCTCTCTGTCGCTCCGCACTGCCAGGTATTCTGCCTTTCACCCCATATTCTGTATTCAAATTCAACCTTCCAGAATGAATTACTTCACACATTTCCATATTGAAATCCATCTGCCACTTCCAGCCCAGCTCTGCGTCCTGTCAATGTCCCATTGCAACCTACAACAGCCCTCCACATTACCCACGGCTCCACCAACCTTAGTGTGATTGGCAAACTTACTAACCCACTCTCGAACATCCACATCCAAGTCATTTATAAAAATCACAAAGAACAGAGTCCCAGAGCTGATTGTTACAGAACCCCACTGGTCACTGAGCTCCAGGCTCAATACTGTCCATCTGCTGCCATACTCTGTCTTCTCTGGGCCATCCAATCCTGTATCTAGACAGACAGATTTCCCTGCATTCAAAATCATCCTTCTTTTCTGAATGAGCCATCAATGTATTCTACCATATCCTCAAAGAATTCAATAAGGTTTGTGAGGCATGACCTACCCCTCACAAACCCATGCTATCTCTAATTTAACTATGTCTTTCCAAGTAGTCTTAAATCCTGTCTTTAGAGTCCTCACCAATAATCTGCCCAACACAGACATACGACCAAATCTGTAATTCCCAGAATTCTACCTCCGTAATATGGTCCAGACTCTACAAATCTTCCCTCCTCTGCCATGTTCCCCAGAAGGGCACTGGAGGATGGTGGGGGTTACAGAGATAGAGAGGCCTATCAGGAGAGGAGGATTTTGCAGACATTAGGAGGTTTGCAGTGCCAAAAGGAGGCTTCAGTAATTGTGAGGTTTCATGGTGATGAAGGCATTTGAGGAGGGAGGGAGGGAGGATTGTAGGGAAATGAGAGGTTTCACAGTTTAGGTGCTTTGTTAGGACTGTAAGAGGTTACTGAGTTGGGGGGGGTGTAAGCACTGGTGGATATTACAGAAACATGTGGCTTTGGTTACAATGGCAGGAAGAGGATTCAGGAAGCTGGAGAGTATGGGGTCTGAACGAGGTCACACAGAGAAGACGGACCATAGAGCCACAGGAGGTTACAGAAATGTGGAGAGCTATAGGACCTGCAGGAGTTCATGGAGTGGGAATGTTGGGAGGGATGGAGAAGCTTACAGCGAGGGAAGGACACACACACGCAAATCGAGGGAGGGGACTCACACAGCAAGGAAGGGACACGCATACAGCGAGGGAGGGACACGGACACACACAGCAAAGGGGGGCATGCATACGCACACACACACAGACACAGCGAGGGAAGGACACGCACACACAGTGAGGGGAGGACATGCACACACAGAGTGAGGGACTCACACATGAGGGAGGGACACACGCACACAGTGAGGGAGGGACACACACACACAGCGAGGGAAGGACGCGCACACACAGACACACACACAGTGAGTGAGGGACACGCACAGACACACAGCGAAGGGGAACACAGACACAGCAAGGGAGAGACATGCACACACACAGCAAGAAAGGGATACGCACACACAACGAGGAAGAGACACACGCACACAGCAAGCAAGAAAGGGATACGCACACACGAGGAAGAGACGTGCACAAACACAGTGAGGGAGAGACACGCACACACAACGAGGAAAAGGCACGCATACATCGAGTGAGGGGCACACACACATCGAGTGAGGGATACACACAGCGAGGGAGACACACACACAGAGCGAGGGAGGGACACACAAACACACACACACACAAACACACACAGCGAGGGAGGGACACGCACAGACACGCAGTGAAGGGACACACACAGCGAGGAAGGGACACGCACAGACGCAGTGAGGGAAGGACATGCACACACAAAGTGTAGGAGGGACACGCAAACACAGAGAGGGAGGGACACGCAAATACAGAGAGAGGGAGGGACATGCTCACACACAGCGAGGGAGGGAAACGCATACACACACCGCGAGGGGGAGGGAATGTACACACAAATTGAGAGGGGGCACACACACGCAAAGCGAGGGGGGGACACGCACAAATACACACAGTGAGGGGGATACATGCGACACACAGCGAGGGAGGGATACACACGCAAAGCGAAGGAGGGACATGCAAACACACAGTGAGGGGAATACAGGCAGACACTCAGCAAGAGAGGGACACACACACACACACACACTGTGAGGGACGGGGACACACACACACAGCGAGGGAGGGACACACACACAGCGAGGGAGGGACACACACACACACTGAGGGATGGGGACACACACACAGCGAGGGAGGGACGCGAACATACACACAGTGAGGGGGATACACGCAGTCACACAGCGAGGGAGGGACACACACACACACACATACAGCAAGGGACGGGGACACACACATGCAAAGCGAAGGAGGGACAGGCACACATATACACACACACACACATAGAGCAAGGGAGAGACGCGCACACACAGGAGGAAGGGACAAACACAATGCAGATACACAATGATGGGCATATGCACAAAGAGCAAGGGAGGGACACACACACACACACACACACACACACACACACACACACAAGGGACGGACACACACTCACAGAGCAAGGGAGTGACACGCGCACACACAGCTAGAGGCAAACACACACACACAGCAAGGGAGGCACACGCGCGCGCGCGCACACACACACACACAGTGGGAGTGACTCGCAGTAAGGGAGGGACACACACACATACACAGCGCGAGGGAAGGACACTCACATACACTGCAAGAGGGACACACATACTCACAGCAAGAGGGGGACACGTACACACAGCGAGGGAAGAACACGCATATGCGCAAGCATAAAATTACAGACACACAGCAAGAGAGGGGCACGCACACACACAGCCAGTGAGGGACATGGACAAACACACACACACACACACACACACACAGAGCAAGAGAGGGACACACGCACATACATCGAGGAGGATACACATGCACACATAGCGAGGGAGGGCCACACACACACATGCACAGCAAAAGACACACACACACAGAGCAAGGGGGTAACTCACACATACACAGTGAGGGAAGAACACGCGCACACACACAGCAAGGGAGGGACACACACACACACACACACACACACCGACAGCGAGAGAGCAAAATGTGCATTAGGAAGCACACAATCACAGACACACACAGCGAGGGAGGGAGGGACAAACACACGCGCGCACACACACAGCAGGGGAGGGACACGCGCATGAGGAAGCAAACAAACACAGACACACACAGCGAGAGAGGGAGACACACACACAGTCAGGGGGAACATGCATACACAGCGAGGGAGGGACACACACAGAGAGCAAGAGAGGGACATGCGCACACAAAGCTAGGGGGGAGACATGCTCACACAACGAGGGAGGGCCAAGTACACATGCACGCACGCGCGCGCGCGCACGCACACACACACACACACACACACACACAGCGCGGGGGAAGGGACACACACACAGAGAGGGAGGTACACGCAGCGAAGGGACACACACACAGACACAGTGAGGGAAGGATATGCACGCGCACATACACAGAGAGCGAGGGATATACACACACAGTGAGGGAGGGACACACACAGAGCGAGGGAGGGACACGCTGAGACACACAGCGAGGGAGGCAGCATGGACACACACAGCGTGGGAGGGACATACACACACACAGCAAGGGAGCGACATGCGCACACATAGCGAGGGAGGGACACACAGCGAAGGAGGGACAAGCACACACACACCGTGAGGGGGAGGGCATGTGCACACAAATTGAGAGGGGACACACACACACGCAAAGCGAGGCAGGGACATGCACAAATACACACACATACACAGCGATAGAGGGACACGCACATACACACAGTGACGGGATTACATGCAGACACACGGTGAGGGAGGGACACACACAGCGAGGGACAGGGATACACACATGCAAAGCGAAGGAGGGACACGCACGCATACACAAACACAGAGCAAGGGAGGGACATACACACACACACGCACACACACAGCGAAGAAGGGACACGCAGAGATACACTCATCACACACACACACACACACACACACACACACACACACACACACACACACGGAGCAAGAGAGGGACACGCACACGCACAGTGAGGGAGGGACACACGCACACAGCAAGGGGGGACATGCACTCACACAGCGAGGGGGATACACACAAAGAGCAAGGGAGGGGGACACATACAAACACACACAGCGTGGGGAGAAGCGCACACACAGTGAGGGGGATATACACAAAGTGCAATGGAGGGACACACATACACACACAGAGACAAGGGACGCGCACACACACACACACAAAGAGCGAGGGAGTGACACGCGCACACACTGCAAGAGGGACACACATACTCACAGCAAGAGGGACACACACAAAGAGCAAGAGAGGGACACTCACAAACACAGCAATGGGGAGACACATGCACACATAGCAAGGGAGGGCCATGCACGCATGCGCACAGCAAGATGGACACACACACACACACACAGCAAGGGAGGGATACGCGCACACACAGCCAGGGCGGGATATGCACACACAGTGAGGGAGGGTCACACGCAAACACACACACACACACACACACGGCGAGGTGGAGACACATGCACACACAAAGCGATGGAGGGACACGCACACAGCGAGGGACTGGGACACACACGCAAAGCAAAGGAGGGACACGCAAACACACACACAGTGAGGGGGATACATGCAGACAGACAGCGAGGGAGGGGCACACACTGCGAGGGACAGGGACACACATGCAAAGCGAAGGAGGGACACACACAGACACACACACACAAACACAGAGCAAGGGAGAGACGCGCACACACAGTGAGGAAGGGACAAACACACACACTTATAATGAGGGGAATACACTCAGACACATAGTGAGGGAAGGACACGCACACACCGCAAAGGGGTGACAAGCACACACATGTCGAGGGGGAGGGCATGTACACAGAAATTGAGAGGGGGCACGCACACACAGCGAGAGAGGGCATACACAGCGAGAGGGGACACACACAGACACGGCAAAGGTGGGACACGCGCACACAGCAAGCTGGTCACACACACACACACACACACACACACACACACACACACACACAAGGGATGGACACATACACGCAAAGCGAGAAAGTGACACGCACAGATACATACACACACAAACACAGAGCAAGGGAGGGACATGCACACAAGGGACAGACACACACACGCAAAGCGAGGGAGGGACACGCACAGATACACACACACAAACACAGAAACATAGAGCAAGGGACAGACGTGTGCACACACAGCGAGGGAGGGACACAAACACACAGCGAGGGAGCGACATACAAACATACACAGTGAGGGGGTTACCAGCAGACACACAGCGAGGGAGGGATACACACACACAAACACACACATATATAGCGAAGGAAGGGACACACACATTACAAGGGGGTGGGCATGTGCACAGAAATTGAGAGGGGACACACACACACAGCGAGAGGGGACATGCACAGACATGGCAAGGGAGGGACACGCGCACACAGCAAGGGGGGACACGCACTCACACACACAAGGGTCGGACACACAAAGCGAGAGGGGTTCACGCACACACATACACACACAGAAACACAGCGCAAGGGAGGGACGTGCACACACAAACACAAGGGATGGACACACACGCGCAAAGCGAGGGAGGGACACGCACACATACACAAACACAGAGCAAGGGATGGAGATGCACACACGCACACAAGGGATGGAAACACACACGCAAAGCGAGGAAGGGACACGCACAGCGAGGGAGGCATACGCGCTCACATAGCGAGGGGGGGACACGCGCGCGCACACACACAAGCACACAGACACACACACATACAAACACACACAACGAGGGAGGGACAAGGCACACACACGGCGAGGGGCAGGGCATGTGTACAGGAATTGAGAGGGGGCACGCACACACAGCGAGAGGGGACATGCACAGACACAGCGAGGGAGGGACACGCACACACAGTGAGGGGAGACCATGCACTCACACAGCGAGTGGAGAAGTGCACACACAGTGAGGGGGATATACACAAAGTGCAATGGAGGGACATACACACACAAAGAGCGAGGGAGTGACACGTGCACACATAGCTGGAGGGACACACACACAAAAAGCAAGAGTGGGACACGCACATACACTGCAAGAGGGACACACATACTCACAACAAGAGGGACACGCGCATGCACAAGCACACACACAGAAACACACACAGCGAGAGAGAGAGAGAGACACACACACACAGCGAGAGAGGGACAGGCGCACACACAGCCAGGGAGGGACATGGACACACAGCGAGGGAGGGTCACACACAAACACACACACACACACACAGCAAGAGAGGGATTCGCGCACACACGAGGTGGAGACACATGCACACGCAGCAAGGGAGGGCCACGCACACACACGCACAGCAAGAGGGACACACACCCATACACACACACAGAGCAAGTAGGGGAAACTCACACATACACAGCGAGAGAGGGACACACACACACACACACACACACACACAGATACAGCGAACGGGGATACGCGCGCGCACACACACACACACAGAGGAGGACCCGCACACTCACAGCGTGGGAGAGAAACACATTTACACACACACACACACACACACACACAGAGGGAGGGACATGCACGTAAACACAGGCCCAGAGCGAGGGAGGGATGCGTACACACACACAGCGAGGGAGGGACACACACGCAGCGAGGGAGGGAAACACACATACACAGCAAGGGAGGGATACGCACACACAGGGAAGGAGGGACAAGCAGACACACAGCAAGGGGAAGGGCATGTGCACAGAAATTAAGAGGGACACACGCACACACAGCGAGATAGGACATGCACAGGCACAGCGAAGGAGGGACACACGCACACACAGTGAGGGGGGACATGCACTCACACACCGAGGGGAGATGCACACACACAGTGAGGGGGATATACACAAAGAGCAAGGGAGGGACACACACACACAGCAAGGGAGTGACACGTGCACACACAGTGAGAGAGGGACATGCGCACACAGCGAGGGAGGGACATGCACATACACATGACACACACATACATAGCAAAAGGAAGGACACGCGCACATACACACAGCGAGGGGGGACATGCATACTCACAGCAAGGAAGGGAGACGCACACACAGAGCGAGAGAGAGACACATACACACAACGCGAGGGAGTGACACACACGCAACCAGCAAGTGAGGGACACACACAAACACATACCGTGAGTGTGTGACATACACACACACACTGAGCAAGGGACACACGCAACAAGGGAGGGACTTGCTGAAACATGCAGAGGGAGGAACATGCACACGCAGAGCGAGGGAGGGACACGCGCACACACAGCGAGAGGGGGACACGCGCACACACAGTGAGGGGGACACGCGCACAGACAGCGAGGGAGGAACATGCGCACACACAGCGAGGGGGACACGCGCACACACAGCGAGGGGGACACGCGCACACACAGCGAGGGGGACACGCGCACACACAGCGAGGGGGACACGCGCACACACAGCGAGGGGGACACGCGCACACACAGCGAGGGGGACACGCGCACACACAGCGAGGGGGACACGCGCACACACAGCGAGGGGGACACGCGCACACACAGCGAGGGGGACACGCGCACACACAGCGAGGGGGACACGCGCACACACAGCGAGGGGGACACGCGCACACACAGCGAGGGGGACACGCGCACACACAGCGAGGGAGGGATACGAACACACACGCACAGCAACAAGGACACACACACAGAGCAAGGGGGAAAACTCACACACACACAAAGCGAAGGAGAGACACGCACACATACAAAAAGTGAGGGTGGGACCACACACACACACACACACCGACAGTGAGGGAGCAACATGTGTATGAGAAAGCACACAAACACAGACACACACAGCAAGAGAGGAACATGCACACACACAGCTAGGGAGGGACACACACACACACACACAGACAGCTAGGGAGGGACACACAGATACAGTAGGGGAGCGACATGCGCATGAAGAAGCACACAAACACAGACATATACAGCGAGAGGGAGACACACACACACACAGCCAGGGAGGGACACACACAGACACACACACAGCGAGGGAGGGACACACACACTCACAGCGAGGGAGGGACACACACACTCACAGCGAGGGAGGGACACACAGACACTCACAGCGAGGGAGGGACACACAGACACACAGACACACACACACACACTCGAGGGAGGGACACACGCGCACATACACACTGCATGAGGGACACACACATCAAAAGCGACAAGCACACAGTGAGAGAGTGACACGCGCACACACGCACACACACACTCACACAGCAAGGGAGGGACACACAGACACATACTGAATGAGAGATACGCATACACACACATTCAGAGTGAGGGGAGGACACCCTCACACACAGCAAGAGTGAGGGGACACACACACACACAAAGTGAGGGAGGGAGACACGCAGACATACGCACAAACACACACACACAGTGAGGGAGGGACACGCACACACAGTGAGGAGAGTTACACACACACACACAGAGTGAGGGAAGGGGACACACATGCATACACACACACAAACACAGAACAATGGAGGGACACGCGCACACACAGTGATCTGTCTCCTCGGACGTGTAATCGTCCAGCTCTCACTCCAGTCTGCTCCCTCACAGGGTCACCGTCTCTGTGACTCCCAGGTACAACTAGGCCTCGATCCTCAGTGCGGATTTATATTCTCCCAGGTGTGAGTCAGCCTCAAGCTCCTGCTCCAAGTTGCTCCCTCACATGGTCCCTCCCTCTGTGACTCGGTGCTGATTTCGAGCCTCCTGCTCTGCTTTTTATCCAAATCCAAGTCCCAGTCGGCCTTGACCCTCGCTGCTGATTTATATTCTCCCGGTTTGTGCTGCACTCGCTCAGGTTCTCTCCCCTTGTGACTCCCAGGGAATGGTAGGCCTCAAGCCTCAGCTGAGATTTATAGCATCCCATTCCGCACTGCTCTCTTACAGGATCGCCGTTGTACCTGGAAGACAGTGGGAAAGAGGAGGATTAGACAGAGCAGAGGGTGTTACAGTGATTGAGGGAGCTGTAGGGGATGGAACAGGTTATCTGGGGAGCTAGGCTGACCTACAGTAACTAAAGAACGTTACTGGAAGATACAGCGAGAGTTGCAGACATTGAAGAAGGCAAGGGAAATAGAGAGATAGTGGCTTGTTCATGACGGAGCTTTGTAGAGTCCAAAGGGCTTCAAAGTTTGTGAGAAGATTTGTAGCACGGGTGCTCGTTGTTGTGGTTCTGTTCGCCGAGTTGGGAATTTGTGTTGCAGACGTTTCGTCTGTCGAGGTGACATTCTCAGGGAGCCTCCTGTGAAGCGCTTCTGTGACGTTTCCTCCAGCATTTATAGTGATTTGTATCTGCCACTTCTGGTTGTCAGTTCCAGCTGTCCGCTGCAGTGGCCGGTATATTGGGTCCAGGTCGATGTGTTTATTGATTGAATCTGTGGTTGAGTGCCATGCCTCGAGGAATTCCCTGGCTGTCCTCTATTTGGCTTGTCCGATAATAGTAGTGTTGTCCCAGTCGAAATCACGTTGCTTGTCATCTGCGTGTGTGGCTACTAAGGATAGCTGGTCGTATCGTTTCGTGGCTCGTTGGTGTTCATGGATGCGGATTGTTAGCTGTCTTCCTGTTTGTCCGATGTAGTGTTTTGTGCAGTCCTTGCATGGGATTTTGTACACTACATTGGTTTTGCTCATGCTGGGTATCGGTCCTTCATCCTGATGAGTTGTTGTCTGAGAGTGGCTGTTGGTTTGTGTGCTGTTATGAGTCCTAGTGATCGCAGTAGTCTGGCTGTCAGTTCCGAAATGTTCTTGATGTATGGTAGTGTGGCTAGTCCTTTGGGTCGTGGCATGTCTTCATTCCGTTGTCTTTCCCTGAGGCATCTGTGGATGAAATTGCGTGGAGTTTGACCCCACCCCACAGCTCACCAATAGGATAAACAACACACTGAGAAACCTACAAAAAAAAACGGACAGATAACCAGGTTTGACCTACAGAGAATGAAACCTGAAAGCAACAACACCCCCAGATTCTATGGACTACCTAAAGTGCACAAACCAGACATCCCACTCAGACCCATAGTATCACTCCCAGGGACACCATCACACAAACTGGCTAAAGAACTACAGCAGAAACTGAAACACCTGATCAGCAGATCCAGACACTCTGTACAATCAACACAGGAATTCTTGGACATCATCAGAAATATACACATGACAAGGAAGAAACTATGGTCTCATTCGATGTAACGGCACTGTTCACCTCTATCGACCAAACCCTAGCCAGAGAAACAATAGCCAACTTGCTGGACATACAGAACAGACAACAGGACGGTGAACCTATCAACAAAGACGGCATACTCAAATGACTGGACCTGTGCCTCACAACACACTTTACATTCAACAACAAAATATATGAACAAATCAACGGCACCCCCATGGGCTCACCCATCTCTGGACTCATAGCAGAAGCGGTAATGCAAAGGTTAGAACAAACAGTCTTACCACAAATTCACCCCAAACTCTGGGTCAGATATGTGGATGACACCTTTGTAATCATTAAAAACACAGAAATAGAGAACACACACTGGATCATCAACGCCACACTCACAGGAATCCGATTCACTAGAGAAGAAGAAAAGGACAACCAACTCCCATTCCTAGACGTGATGATACAGAGAACACCGAACGGAGAATTCACCACAAAGGTTTACAGGAAAGCCACACACACAGATCAAGTCCTAAACTAGGAAAGCAACCACCCCAACACACACAATAGAAGTTGCATCAAGACACTGTTCAAAAGGACCACAACACGCTGCAGTACACCAGAACTGCAAAAAAGAGGAAGAAGAACACCTATACAATGTATTCGCCAAAAACGGATACCCCCACAATTTCATTAGGGATTGTCTGTATGGATTTGCTTGACGACTGTCCTCTGATATTGATGAGGGCAGTGCAGATGATGTGGTTTATATGGAGTTCATTACATTTTGACAAGGTCCCACACGGAAGGCTGGTCCAAAAGGGAAGATCCCATGGGATCCAAGGTAAGTTGGTAAATTGGCTCCTCAATTGGTGGAGGGTTGGTTTTGTGATTGAAAGCCTTTATCCAGCGGGTGTACCACAGGGATCTGTGCAGGAGCCATTGCTGTTCCTTATGGGCATTAATCACTCGGATGTGAAAGCAGAAGGTAACATTAGTAGGTTTGCAGATAACATGAAAGGTGAGGGTGTTGTCCACAGTGAGGGAGATGGACTCAGGCTGCAGTCTGATATCGATCAGATGATAAACTGAGAAGAGTAATGGCAGATGGAGTTTACTTCTGACCACTGTGAGGTAATGCACTGTGGGAAGTCTAATCTGTGAATGATATACATCATGAATGGTCGGTCCTCCTGGAGTACTGAGGAATACAGGGACCTTGGTGGGCAAGTCCCTGGATGTCTGAAGGTGTCAGCACAGGTAGACAGGGTGGGGAATACACCTGAACTGGGAGCAGGAGGGGGACCCACATCCTGGTGGGGAACATTGCTGGAGCTGCTCGAGAGGATTTAAACCCCAAAGAGTCGTAAGGCCAGAAAGAAAGTTAAAGCTGGTACAAATGTTCAAGAGAGCAATATAAGTCGACAAGGCAGGCAAGAACATAGCAGACAATTAGGGAAAACTGGTGGATTAAACTACAGTTATTTCAATGCAAAGGGCCAGACAGATAAGGCAGATGAACCCAGAGTATGGATGGGAACATGGGATTGGGATACCATAGATATTACAGAAACACAGCTGAGGGAGCAACAGGAGCAGCAGCTCAATGTTCCGGAGACAGATACTACAGGAAGGATAGAACAGGAGGGAGAACAGGAGAAGAGCTGGTGGGTTTGATTGGGGGAAACATCCCAGCAGTACCTCGAGGGAGGATTCATGTAGGATCGCCCAGTTAAACGATATTCGTGGAACTGAGAAATAAAAATTGGTCATTAGTTTTCTACGGTCGGACTATAGTGATAGGCAATGGGAGATGAAGGAGCAAATATGTCAGGAGATTTCAGATAACTCTTAGAATAATAGGGTTGTAATGATAGGGGATCTTAACCGTCCCAATCCTGGACTGGGATTGCTACTAAGTTAAGCATTTGGTTAGAAGGAATTTGTTAAGTGTGTTCCGAAAACTCCCAGTCATTATGTAAGTGGCCCAACTGGAGAATGGGGCTCAACCTGACCTCCCCTTGGGAAAGAAGGTAGGGAACAGGACTGAGGTGTTAGTGGGGGAGCACTTTGGAAAGTTACCAGAATTGTATTCATTTGAAAATAGCGATGGAAAAGGACAGGCCTGGTCCACAAGTTAAAGTTATTCAATGGAGCAAGATAGTATTAGACAGGAATTTTTAAAGTAGATCTGGGGAGGCTATTTGCAGATAAAGTGAAGTCTGGCAAGTAGGAATATTTTAAAACCGAGATAAAAGGAGCGTTCAGCGCCAGCGTGTTCCTGTTAGTGTGCAGCACAATGCTGACTGAATTAGGAAACACTGGCTGAGTTTCGAGGCTGTGGTCAAGAAAAAGGGGGTCACATGTCAGATATAACTGGCTGGCTCAAGGGAATCCCTTCAGGAGCATCAGGGCTGTAGAAATACACTTAGGATGGAAATCAGGAATGTAAAAAGGGGACACGAGATAGCTTTGGCAGAGAAAGTTAAGGAGAATCCAAAGAGACTCTACAAGTGTATTAAGAGCAAAAGAAGAGCTCGGGACAAACCCGGTCTCCTTAATGAACAATGAAGGCAACAATGTGTGAAACTACAAGATCCAAAACAAATATTTCACTTTGGAACTTACTGTGGATAAAGACTGGGGGGGCTCAGGGAACTAAACAGTGTTTGGCCTGACCACTATTGGAATACTGTGTGCAATTCTGGTCTAAATGTCATCGGAAGGGTTCAGAAGAAATGACCAAAGACATTGCCAGGGTTGGAGGGTTTGTGCTTCAGGGAAAAGCCTGAATAGGTTGGGGCTGTTTTTACTTGAACATGGGAGGCTGAGGAGTTAAACGATAAAACGTATTTAAAATAATGATGGTCATCGACAGGGTCAATAGACAAGGTCATTTCCCCAGGCGAGGGAAACTTTTCAAAGGGATCTAAAGGACAACTGGCTCCCGCAGAGTGGATGGAATAAGCTGCCAGAGCAAATAGTGGAGGCTGATAGAAATACATTTAAAAGGCATGAGGATGGGTGTCTGAATCGCAAGGGTTCAGAGGGATATTGGCAAAACTGTGGCAAATGTGACTAGAAACATCATACAGGAGTTGGTCCGAAGGGCCTGATTCTGTGCTGTACATCTCTATGACTCAATGTCTTGAAATGAGTCCACATTATAGAAAAGGAGGTACTGGAGGTTTTAAAACACAAAGGTAGATAAATCCCCAGGACCTGATCAAATGGATCTCAGGACATTGTGGGAAGCTGGTGAAGAAATTGTAGGGCCCCTAGCAGAGATATTTGTACCATAGAGTGCTATGTGTGATAGGCTGTTAGACTGGAGGGTGGCATTGTGGACAGTGAAGAAGGTTTTCTGAGATTACAAAGGGATCCTGATGAAATGTGTGAACGGCTGAAAAACTGTAGATGGAGTTCAATCTGAATAAATGCGACATAATGCATTTGGTAAACAAACACGGGCAGGGCTTATACAATTAATGGTAGGACCTTCAGGAGTGTTGTAGAACAGAGGGACCTCAGGGTTCAGCTATATAATTCTTTGAAGGTTGCAACATGGAGAGACAGGATTGTTTAAAAAAATGTGCTTGCCTCACTTGCTTTCATTGCTCAGTCCTTTGGATATAGGAGTTGGGAAGTCATATTGAGATTATACAGGCCATTGGTGAGTCCTCTTCTGGAATACTGTGTCCAGTTCTGGTCGCCCAGTTATACGAAGGATGTTATTCAGCTGGAAAGGGTTGGGAGGAGATTTACTGGGATGTGGCTGGGTACGAAAGGCGTCAGTATAAAGAAAGTCTGAATAGGTTGGTATTTTTCACTGAAACCTGAATGTTGACAGATGACCTCATAGAAGTTTATAAAATCATGAGGGGGATAGATAGAGTTAATGGGAGTTGTCTTTTCCCATGGACAGGGGAGTTTCAGGACAAGGCACTACATTTTTATGTTTAGTGGAGAGACATCTTTAAAAAAAAAACATGAGGCACATTGTAACACAGAGGGTGGGTTGTGTGTGAAATGAACCTCCCAAGGAAGGGGTGAACATGGGGACAATTACAATGTTCAAAAGACATTTGGATTAGTACAGGAATAGGAAACGTTTGAAGGGATATGATCCAGGAACAGGCAGGTGGGACGAGATCAGTTTTCGAGTATGGTTAGCGTTAACTGAACAGTGCAGTATGACTCTCTGACTATGATTATAATGTTGTGTCATTAATTAAGAAAAACTGCAAGAGAAAGCCAGGGAACGACTGACTGATGAGCGAGACATCAGCGTGGGTCAGTTGTTGGAGGTCATTCTGAGAGGTAGGCCTTACATGCATTTGGAAAGATAAGGCCTGATTACGGACAGCCAGCATGGCTTTGTGCATGGGAAAACATGTCCCACAAACTTGACTGGAGTTTGCTCAAGATGTGACCAAAAAGATAGACGAAGGCAGAGCAACAGACGTTGTTTCTGGTTTCCGCAAACTCTTGTTCAGGGTGTAGCATGATACATTGGTTAGTAAGGGTAGATCACAAGGGATCAGGGAGAGCTAGCCAACTGGATACATAATGGGATGACAGTGGGAGACAGAGGGTGGTGGGAGAGGGTTGTTGTTCAGACTGGAGGCCTCTGACCAGTAGTGTGCTGTAAGGATTGGTGCTGGGACCACTGTTGTGCGCCACTTACATAAACAATCTGAGTGAAAATATAGGAGTCCCTGTTAGTATGTTTATGGATACCAAGATTAGTGGAAGAGTAGGCAGGGAATATAGTTATCGAAGGGGATGTTAATCAACTGGGCCAGTGGGCCAAGGAATGAAAGATGGAGTTTAATTCAAATTGTGGATTTAGTTCAGACAAGGCAGGGAGGACGAACACGGGTAATGGTTGGGCCCTGGACAGTGTTGTAGAAAAGAGAGAGACCAAGGGGTGCAGTTACATTGTTCCTTGGACTGGCATCACAGGGTAACAGGGTGTTGAAAGCGGTAATTGGCACACTTGTCTTCATTGGTCAGAGCATTGAGTATATGAGTTGGAGATATTGGTAACACTGTCGTCAATATTTCTCCTGGGCAGAGGAGGCCACGGGGTGACCTTATAAAGGTTTATGAAACCATGTAGGGTCTAAGTAAGGTGAATTGCCAAGGGTAGGTGAGTCCAAAGCTAGAGGCATAAACGTGAGGTAAGAGAGCAAGGATTTAAAGAGGGAGCTGAGGGGCAACATTATCCACAGAGGATGGTACAGAGACGGAATGCACTGCCAGAGGAAATGGTAAAAACAAGTACAATTACAACATGGAAAAGACATTCAGGCAGGTACATGGAGAGGAGAAGATTTGAAGGGATATGAGCCAAACACAGGCAAACACAAATAATTCCATTTAGGGAACCTCGGCCGAATGGTCATGCCGCACAGAAACAGACCCCATGTCTCCAGTTATTGGAGGAGGAGACTATCGAGACAAGGCATGTTGTAGAGACTGAAGCAAGTTACAGCGATACGGATGGTCATCTGGACTGGAGGTTTCAAATATGTGAAATAATTGGTGAGAGGGGAGGAGATGACAGAGATAGGAACTGTTATAGGAGTTAGAATGATTGAAGGCACTGGTCCTCAATACAAGCCATAGATACAGTGTTGGAGAGGGAATAGGGAACAGAAAGGTCCCAGGCAGCATTACCACCCTCTCGTAGGAGGCCTGCTTTCCCCTCAGTTGTTCTGATGCTCCCTAAGAAAGCACAGGCCTGGACTGATAACTGGGAACTCCCGATGCTGTCTCATTACAATAAAACGTGCAGCAGGCGTGGTGATTGAGCCTCGGGTGTCTGTACTGTGCTCCCCCTCCAGCATTTTCTCTATGTCATGTCTTGTTGGGTGATGTTTGGATCCCCTTTATTACTTTCTGCTCTGTGCACTGGAATGATCTTACCTGGCAGCAGGATTTATTGAAGACTCCCGAAATCCCTAACGTTGTCTTTCTGGCTGACAAACCATCGTCCCAACCAGCAGTTGGCAAGTCTATTGAGTCAGGAATTCCATGAGAACCTGTAGAGGACACAGAAATAGGCAGAATGGGAAATTAGACTAATGCTTTGAAGGTTACACATATAGAATGGCACTGAGCCCACAGAGATCTGGAAAATCCCAGTCTCCATTCCTGACCTGTGCTGCCTCATCTCTCTGGAGTGGAGAACTCTGTTGGCTCATGATCTGGAGTAGCTTCAAAAGTGAGAGACGCTAACAGAGGCAGCAATTAGACCCACACAGTGAGGGATACCACATGGAGAGTCACATCACCAGAGTGCCGGATCAAACAATTGTGCAGGAAGAAAGGGTTTTGATTCATGTTGCACTGGGATATACAAACTGTGAGCAGGCGAAGTGATGGCCTAGTGGCATTATTGGGTGACAATTTGTGCAGAAACTCAGCAAATGTTCTCTGGACACAAATTCAAATCCCATCATTGCAAATGATTGAATGTGAAGTAAATCCTTCAAAAACGATGTAATTAAAAACCTGTAAGTGAGTATTAAACAATTGCTGATGTTAAGAAAAATCCATCGGGTGCATTCCTGTCTTTAGTGAAGTAATCTAAGATGGGTCTGGGATATCACAGGTATTACAGAAATACAGTTGAGGGAGGGACAGGACAGGCAGCTCAATGTTCCAGGGGTCAGATGCTGCAGGAAGGACAGAAGGGGAGCTGAGAGAGGGGGAGAGCTGCTGGTTCTGATTGGGTGAAACATCCCAGCAGGACTGAGAGAGGATATTCCTGCAGGATCGCCCAGTGAAGCTGTGTTCGTGGAATGAATCAAGAACAATGGGTCTTCCCTTTCCTCTGATTGTTCTACAGACCCCGATAGCCCCGCCCTCCTGCACCTTGACCTTCTCAAAATGGCGGCCCTGAGGCCCGCGCTCCCTCTTCCCTCAAACAAATGGCGGCCGTGACCCTGGGCCACTTCCCTGATCAGAGACGGCGCCTCCTTACACGGGCCTGGAGGGTCTTTTCCAAGTTATTTTTAACCTGAATCCAGGACTTGTGAAATCTCTCCGCTCCTTTCTCCCAGCGAGGCTCCCACACACCCTCTCTGCGCCGCTCTCTGAAGCTGATCGCAGCCGCTGCCGGAGAAATCAGCTCCATGTCTGTCTTTCTCCGTGACCTGATCAATGTGACACTGCGCATGCTCTGTATGGAAACAAAACTGCGCGTGCGCCTGAAGTTACGGTGAGTTGAAAGAGAATATTCATATCTGCACAGGATCATGGGTGAAATGTTAATCATTAACAATTGCTCTGCGGAGTTACAGTCATTGAGATGATTAGTATGCAAATAGATTGTTTGGTCCAATTTCACCATACCAACCAGGTATGTGAATTACCAATCGTTCTGGGAGTTTGAAAATAAGTTTCTTACTCGAGTTGTGTAAACCGACCTGTGAATTATTCACGCCGACCTATGAATTATTCTCAGCTCGTCCCCCTACACTATTGCAAAATCACCCATGTGTTTATCTTAGGATTGTTTAAATCTCCCTAATGTACGTTATCAGATTTACATCTCAACTATTTCTTAAAAATCTCACATTAAGCCTCTCCCATGATTCAATGCTCCAAATTGTAGTGAGAATGATCAATCCTGAAGCGTTCACTCCCCGAGAATGCTTTGGCCCCGCTCCTCACTCACTCTGCTTAGATGACCGGGCGCTGCACGGTCCTCCTGTTCCGCCCCTTCCTCCTAATTGTGGAGTTTGATACAGGCGCGACTCAGCAGGCTAAGGGACAAGGGAAGTTAGAGTCGATGCCTTGTGATGTGGTGAAAATATCCCGATTCTTGGATCGAGAGGCCTGAGTTCATTTCACAGCTTGTGCAGGTGTGTGTAATAACGACTTTATTAAGAAAAAACAAGGGAAGGCAGGAACAGAGTAAAAACAATAGAACATGTAAACAATGTGGTGGGGCTCTCAATGCTCTGGTGATTTTAGTCTTTACCATGTGTTTCAGGGCCCCAGTGCATCCCAGTACAGACTGTGCCACTCCTCTTTGTGCACAGCCAGATACCACGATTGTGGGGCAAAGTGATGTGGTGAGGTACAGATTCTGGATTAGTGGTGCTGGAAGAGCACAGCAGTTCAGGAACCATCCGAGGAGCAGTAAAATCGACGTTTCGGGCACAAACCCTTCATCATGAATAAAGGCAGAGAGCCTGAAGCGTGGAGAGATAAGCTAGAGGAGGGTGGGTTTGGGGAGAACATAGCATAGAGTACAATAGGTGAGTGGGGGAGGGGGTGAAGGTGATAGGTCGGGAGCAGTCGGAGGATGGAGTGGATAGGTGGAAAAGAAGATAGGCAGGTAGGACAAGTCAGAACAAGTCACTGGACAGTGCTGAGCTGGAAGTTTGGAACTGGAATGAGGTGGGGGAAGGGGATATGAGGAAACTGTTGAAGTCCACATTGATGCCCTGTTCTGAGGTGGAAGATGAGGCGTTCTTCCTCCATGCGTCTGCTGGTGAGGGAGCGGCGGTGAAGGAGGCCAGGACCTCCATGTCCTTGGCAGAGTGGGAGAGAGAGTTGAAATGTTGGGCCACGGCAGTGGGGTTGATTGGTGTAGGTGTCCCAGAGATGTTCCCTAAAGTGCTCTGCTCGGAGGTGTCCAGTGTCCCCACTGTAGAGGAGACCGCATCGGGAGCAACGGACACAATAAATGATATTACTGGATGTGCAGGTAAAACTTTGATGGAATTGGAAGGCTCCTTTAGGGCTTTGGATAGAGGTGAGAGAGGAGGTGTGGGCGCAGGTTTTGCAATTCCTGCAGTGGCAGGGGAAGGCGCCAGGTTGGGAGGGTGGGTTGTGGGAGGCGTGGACCTGACCAGGTAGTCATGGAGGGAATGGTCTTTGCGGAAGTCAGAAAGGGGTGGGGAGGGAAATATATCCCTGGTGGTGGAGTCTGTTTGGAGGTGGCGGAAATGTCAGTGGATGATTTGGGTTATGCGAAGGTTAGTGGGGTGGAAGGTGAACACCAGGGGCGTTCTGTCCTTGTTAAGTTTGGAGGAGTGGGGTCTGAGCGCGGAGGTGCGGGTTGTGCATGAGATGCATTGGAGGGCATCTTTAACCACGTGGGAAGGGAAATTGCGGTCTCCAAAGAAGGAGGCCACCTGGTGTGTTCTATGGTGGAACTGATCCTCCTGGGAGCAGATACGGTGGAGGCGGAGGAATTGGGAATACGGGATGGCATTTTTGCAAGAGGTAGGGTGGGAAGAGGTGTAATCCAGGTAGCTGTGGGAGTCGGTGGGTTTGTAAAAAATATCAGTGTCAAGTCGATCATCATTAATGGAGATGGAGAGGTCCACGAAGGGGAGGGTGGTGTCAGAGATGATCCAGGTAAATTTAAGGTCAGGGTGGAATGTGTTGGTGAAGTTGATGAATTGCTCAACCTCCTCGCGGGAGCACAAGGTGGCACCAATGCAGTCATCAATGTAGTGGAGGAAGAGGTGGGGAGTGGTGCCGGTGTAATTACAGAAGATCAACTGTTCTACGTAGCCAACAAAGAGACAGTCATAGCTGGGGCCCATACGTGTGCCCATGGCTACCCCTTTGGTCTGGAGGAAGTGGGAGGATTCAAAGGAGAAATTGTTACGGGTGAGGACCAGTTCGGCCAAATGAATGAGTGTCGGTGGAAGGGTACTTTTGGTGACGTTGGGAGAGGAAAAAGTGTAGGTCTTGGAGGCCCTGGTCATGGCAGATGGAGGTGTAGAGGGATTGAATATCCATGGTGAAGATGAGGCGTTGGGGGCCCGGGTAACGGATGTCTTGGAGGAGGTGGAGGGCGTGGGTGGTGTCTTGAACGTATGTGGGGAGTTCCTGGACTGGGGGGATAGGACAGTGTCGTGGTAGGTAGAGATGAGTTCAGTGGGGCAGGAGCATGTTGAGACAATGTGTCGGCCAGGGTGATCAGGCTTATGGATCTTGGGAAGGAGGTAGAACCGGGCAGTGCGGGGTTCCTGAACTGTGAGGTTGGAAGCTGTTGGTGGGAGATCTCCTGAGGTGATGAGGTTCTGTATGGTCTGGGAGATGATGGTTTGGTGATGGGGGGTGGGGTCATGGTCGAGGGGGCAGGAGGAAGAGGTGTCGTTTGGCTTCAGCGGTGTAAAGGTTAGTGTGCCAGACTACCACTGCGCCCCCTTTATCTGCTGGTTTGATGGTGAGGTTGGGATTAGAGCAGAGGGATTGGAGGGCTGCGTGTTGTGAGGGTGAGAGGTTGGAGTGGGGGAGGGGGGTAGACAGGTTGAGGCGGTTAATGTCCCGCCGGCAGTTGGAAATGAAGAGGTCGAGGGCAAGTAATAGGCCAGCGCGGGGTGTCCAGGTGGATGCAGTGTGTTGGACGTGGGCGAAGGGGTCCTCAGAAGGTGGGCAGGAGTCCTGATTGTGAAAGTAAGCTCGGAGACGGAGGCAACAGAAGAATTGTTGGACGTCACGGCGTGTATTAAATTCATTGATGCGTGGACGGAGGGGGATGAAGGTGAGGCCTTTGCTGAGAACTGATCGTTCGTCCTCAGTGAGGGGAAGGTCTGGAGGGATGGTGAAAACTCGGCAGGGCTGGGATCTGGTGTGGGTGTGGAGCTGGGAGTGGGGGCGGAGCCTATAACTGGAGTGGGGGGAATGGAGGTGGAGTCATTAGCAGGGTTCCACCCCCATTTCCCCCACGCTGACGTCATCATCCTAGGAAAAATACTTCCATTGTCTACCTTTCTAATCCTCTAATCATCTTGTATGTCTCTATCAAATCCCCTCTCGCCTTATTCTTGCCAATGAGAAGAGTTTCAAGTCTCTCTCAGCCTTTCCTCACAAGACCTTCTCTCCAGACCAGGCAATGTTCTGGTAAACCTCCTCTGCACCTTTTCCAATGTTTCCGGAAATATGGGCACCAGAATTGAACACAATATTCCAAGTGTGGCTGCACCAGCGTTTTGTATAGTTGCAGTATGGTATTTCAACTTCGGAACTCAATCCCTCCACGAATGAAACCTAACACACCGTTTGCCTTCTTAACAGCACTATCAACCTGGGTGGCAACTTTCAGAGATCTATGTACATGGACTCAAGGATTCCTCTGCACACCACACTACCAAGATTTTTTCCATTGACCCAGTATTCAGCCTTCTTGTTATTCTTCTCAAAGTGCATCACCTCACATTTAGTTGCATTGAACTCTATTTGCCACCTCTCAGCCCAATTCTGCAGTTTATCCAAGTCCCCTTGCAACCTGTAACATTCTTCCACACTGTCCACTACTACACTGACTTTAGTGTCATCTGCAAATTTCCGAATCCATTCACCTATACCTGCAGTGGTCCCAAAACAGATCCTGGTGGCACATGACTAGTAACTGGACTCATCATGTTCGCCTCATACGCGAAAGGTCCCCAGTTTGAAACTGGGGAGAAACTGCTTTGTTCTTCAACTGCAGCCTTTTACATGGACAAGAACAAAGCTTTCTTGCTTGCTTTCCCATCTGCAAATCCGCCTTCGAATTTGCTTGAACAAATCTGCTCTCGTCGTGAGGCTTGCTTCTATGCCTCTGCATTTTCTCCAACAGCCTACCATGTGGAACCTTGTCAAAGGCTTTACTTTTGTCCATGTATACCACGTCAAATGTCCTACTCTCATCTACAAGCTTGGTGACCTTCTCAAAAAACTCAATGAGGTTTGTGAGACATGACGTGCCCTTGACAAAACCAAGTTGACTATCTGAAATCAAATTGTTGTTTGCCAGATGATTATAAATCTTATCTCTTATAATCCTTTCCTAAACCTTTCCTACAACAGAAGTAAGGCTCACTGGTCTATAATTACCTGGGTCATCTCTACTGCCCTTCTTGAACAAGGACACAACAGTTGCAATCTTCCAGTACTCTGGTACCAAATCTGCAGACAATGACAACTCAAATATCCAAGCCACAGGCGATGCTACCTTCTCCCTAGCTTCCCAGAGAATCCTCGGATAAATCCCATCCAGCCCAGGGGACTTGTCTATTTTCACTCCTTCCAGCATTGATAATACCTGTTCGTAACGAACCTTGATAATTTCTAGTCTAATATCTCATACCTCATTCTCCTCCTCTCCAATATTCTCCTGTTCCTGAGTGAAAACCGATGAGAAATGTTCATTTAGCATCTCTCCGATCTCCACAGGGTCAACACTCATCTTCCCATTCTGTCTGTGATTGGCCCTATTCCGACGATAATCATCTTTTTGTTCCTCACATACCTATAAAAAGCTTTAGGGTTCTCCTTTATTCTATGTGTTAAAGACTGGTCATGTCCTCTCTTTGCTCTTTTTAACTCTCTCTTTAAATCCTTCTTAGCTGATCTGTAATTCTCCATCTCCTCATCTGAACCATCTTGCCTCATCAACACCTAAGCCTCCTTCTTCTTCGTAACAAGAGATGCAGTTTCTGCAGTAAATCAAGGTTCCCTTACCTTATCACTTCCTCCCTGCCTGACAGGGACATACCCATCAAGGACACGCAATATCTGTTCCTTAAACCAGCTCCACATTTCCATTGTCTGAATCCCCTGCATTTTGCTACCCCATTCTGTGCATCTAATTCTTGCCTAATAGCACTATAATTGCCCTTGCCCCATCAATAACTCTTGAACCGTGGCATGTACTTGTTCCTTTCCATCGCTAAGCTAAACTTAACTGAATTATGATCACTCTTTCCAAAGTGCTCACCTACAACTAAATCAAATACCTCGTCCGGTTCATGACCAAGCAACAGATCCAATGTGACCTCCCCTCTTGTCGGCCCTTCAACATACTGTGTCAGGAAACCATCCTGTACACGTTGGAAAAAAACCGATTCATCCAACGTATTAGAGTTATAGCATTTCCAGTCAATTTTGGGGAAGTTAAAGTCCCCCATAATGACCACCCTGTTACTTTCACTCCTATCCAGAATAATTTTGCTAATCCTCTCTTCCACCTCCCTGGATTTCTGCAGAGGCCTATTTAAAAAAAAAACTCCAAGCAGTGTGACCTCTTCTCTTCTGTTTCTAACCTCAGCCCACACTACCTCAGGAGACTAGTCCTCATCAAAAGTTCTCTCAGCCACCGTTATACACTCCTCGACTAACGTGACATGCAGAGCTTCAAACTCCATGAGACAGCCATACTCTCTGACAGACAGACTCAGTCTGGAACCTTCTCTGTCCTTAAGACCTTATGCACTGCCTGTGCTCCTCCATTTCCCCTTTGCACGTTCCCTTTCCAACCCATCCCACCTGCATCACTCCACGAATGGCGCTCTCAAGTGCAGAAGTCTGTGGAATACCCTCGCTAACCTTCTCTATCCTCCTTTAAGATGTATTTCAACATCATTCTCTTTAATCAACGTTTTGATCATCCATGAAGCACCTTAGGAGATTTGCCATTGTAAAAGATTCCATACAATGCAAGTAGTTGTTATTGCTGTACATTAGGTGAAACAGGAATGATGCATTCTAAAATTCTAACAAGAAAGTCACTGACAGGTGTGGCGTGCAGGCTACTAAATAATTACATCAAATTGGGATGGGCAATAAACAAAGAAATAACTATTGCCTGTAAAAATGTATGGCTATTATCATGGGTGATTTTAATCTACATGTAGTTTGGTCGAACCAGCTCAGTCAGGGTAGCCTTGAGTTTATTAAGTGTATCCATGATAGTTTTCTTGAACAGTATGAAATGGAACTGACAAGGGAGCAATCTATCCAGCATCTGGCCCTGTGCAATGAGACAGGGATAATGAATGACCTCAGAGTTAGGGATCTTCGTGAAAGAAGTGATCACTGTATGGTTGAATTTAGAATACATATGGAGAGTGTGAAGATAAAATCTAATACCTGGGTCCTGTGCTTCAACACAGGGAACTACAATGGAATAAAGGAGAACCTGGATAAAGTAGACTGGAAACAAAGATTTTATGGTGGGACAGTTGATGAGCAGTGGAAGATTTTCAAAGGCACTTTACAAAGTGCTCAACAATGACATATTTCAGTGAAAAGGAAGGACTGGAAGAAAAGGCATACTCTGTGATGGGTATCTAAGGAAAATGATCAAATTGAAAGAGAAGGCATGCAAAGTGGCCAAAAACAGCCTGATACTAGAACTGGGAAAACTTTAAAAGTCAACAGAAAGCCACAGAAGGGCTATAAAGAAATGTAAGATAGAACATGAGAAAAATAAACTAGCACAGACTATAAAGACAGATAGCAAACTTTTATATTGAATGAGAAAAGAGTGGCTAAAGTAAATGTTGGTCCTTTGGAAAATGAGAAGGAACATTTAATTATGGGATATCACAGTGGAGGAAACTAATATCTTGCCAATAATTAGCAAAGAGACAAAGATAGGTGAGGATTTGGTAACCATCATTATTACGGAACAGCTAGTGTTGGACTGTTGGAGTTAATTGAGCTAATGACATAAAAGTCTTCTGACCCTGATGGAATACATCCCAGGGTACTAAAGGAGATGCCAGGAGAAATGGCAAATACACTGGCAGTAATTTTCCAAAATTCACTGGACTCTGTGGCAGTCCCAGCAGATTGGAAAGCAGCAAAAGTGATGCCACGTTTTTAAAAAGGAGGTGGGCAAAAGGTGGGGAATTATACACAAGTTAGCTTATTCTCTGTAGTGGGAATGATGCTTGGGTCTATTATCAAGGAAGAAATAGCAGGGAATCTTAATAGAAATTGTCCCATTGGACAGACAGCATGGGTTCATGGAGGGCAGGTCTTGCTTCACAAATCTTTCGGAATTCTATGAAGCCATTTCGAGCAAGGTGGACAACGGGGACCCTGTGGATGCAGTGTACCTGGATTTCCAAAAGGCCTTCAACAAGGTGCTGTGCAAGAGGCTGTTGCATAATATAAAGGTGCATGGCGTTAGGAGTAGAGTATTAGCATGGATAGAAGATTGGCTGACTAACAGGAAGCAAAGTGTGGGGATAAATCAGTACTATTCTGGCTGGCAATCAGTGGCTAATAGTGTGCCTCAGGGATCAGTGTTGGGACTGCGATTATTTAGAATTGATACAGATGATTTGGAGTTGGGGACCACATGTAGGGTGTCAAAGTTTGTATATGAGACTAAGATGAGTAGCAGAACAAAGTGAGCGGAGGACTGGGAAACTTTGCAGAGGAACAGAGATACATTGAGTGAGTGGGCAATGGGCTGGCATTTGGAATATAATGTTCATAAATGTAAAGTCCTACTGTTTGGTTGGAGTAACATTAAAAAAGGGATTATTACTTGAATTTTAAAAAGTTGCATCATTTGCTATGTAGGGGCACCTGAGTATCCTTGTGCATGAAGGTTGGTCACCAGGTACAACAAACAATTCAGAAAGCAAATGGAATTTGCTGAAGGGACCGTGTTTAAAAGCAGAGGTTGTGTTCCAGCTGTATTGGGTGCTGGTGAGGCCACACCTGGAGTACTGCATGCAGTTTCTGTCTCCTTACTTGCTCAAGGATGTACCGGCACTAGAGGGGGTGCAGAGGAGTTTAACTAGGTTGATTCCGGAGTTGTGGGGGTTGGCTTAACAGAGACTGAGTAGATTGGGATTATATTCATTGGAATTCAGAAGAATGGGAAACATATAAAATAATGAATGGAATGGATAAAATAGAAGTAGAGGGAATGTTTCCACTGGCAGGTGAAGCTAGGACAAGAGGGCATCACTATAAGACTAGAGGCAGCAAATTTAGGACTGAATTGAGAAGAACTTCTTGACCTCTGTGGAATTCATTGCCCAGGGAAGTAGTTGATGCTAGTTCAGTAAACGTTTTTAAAGCTAAGGTAGCTTTTTAAAAAAGAATTAATTAATTAATTAAGGGATATGGTGAGAACATTTGTAAATGGTTCTGCGTCCACAAAATGATCAGCCATGATCTTAATGAATGGCAGAGCAAGCTCAAAGGGCAGGACGGCCTTCTCCTGTTCCTAGTTCTTTTGTTGTTATATTTTGCATTCTTCCCGCACTCTTGACTTTCAGGTGCTGGTGTTAGATTAGGATGGACAAAATTAAAATTCACAGAACACCAGGTTATAGTCCAACAGGTTTATTTGGAAGGACTAGCTTTGCAGCTTCTTCATCAGGTGGTTGTGTGATTTTTAACTTTGTGTCTCACTCTTGTAACTGATAAACAGCAACAAAAGCCACGAAGCAGTGCGCATGCTCCAAGCAACAATGGGCCCCTGGTAGTTGATGTCAGCGGAAGACCAATGGAAAGGCAGGGGCACAGCTGGAGGACCTGGCGGGGCATTTGGTGCTCCGACCAATCAGAGTAAATGAGGGACGGGACTAGACTATACCACGTGATCATCCTCACGGTGGGCGCGGATGTGCGGGACATGTGGATGGAGAGCTGTTGGTAAGGAAAGAAATAAACAGCAGGAAGCGGGAGGGAAATGGTATTGGTATGGGCTAAGAGGTTTTACAAACATTTGGTGCACATCGGAAAATACAAATTTGAAACTTACAGTCCTGTTTTTGCAGTAAACTGGAAAATAACCTCATTGTGTGATCACCGCCATCTTTATTCGGGGCAAAGATTCACTGGACACGTGCGCAGCCGCCAGCTTTGTTGGGGGCAAGGTTCAGAGTTATGTATGTGCAGCCCTCCCTGGTAGAGATTCATAGGGCAGGATTTACACAGACCACATTCAAACCCAGAGAAATGGATGGTTTTTTTTTCTTGGATTTGTTTCTTCATCCATTTAAATGATTTGATTGTGAATAGAGCCGGTACTGTTCGTAAGTTTGCAGATGACACCAAAATTGGAGGTATTGTGGACAGTGATAAAAGTTGTCTCAGAATACAATGGGATATTGATCAGATGGGCCAATGGGCTGCGGAGTGGCAGATAGGGTTTAATTTAGGTAAATGTGAGGTGCTGCATTTTAGTAAAGCAAATCAGAGCAGGACTCCCACTGAATTGTCAGGTCTTGGAGAGTCTTGCTGAACAAAGTGACCTTGGAATGCAGGTTCATAGTTCCTTGAAAGTAGAGTCACAGGTAGATAGGACAGTGAAGAAATTGTTTGGGATTCTTCCCTTCGTTGGTCAGAGCATTGAGTAAAGGAGCTGTACAGGACATTGGTTAGGCCACTTTTGGAATATTGTGTGGAATTCTGGTCTCCCTCTTATCAGAAAGAGGCACTGAAACATGGAAGGTTTGAGAATTGATTTTTTAAGGATGTTGCCAGGGTTAGAGGATTTGAGTTACAGGGAGAGGCATAATAGGCTGGGGCCATTTTCCCTGGAGTGTCATAGGCTGAGGTGTGATGTTGAAGAGGTGTATAAAATCGTGAGGGGCATGGATCGCATAAATAGACAAGGTGTTTACCCTGGGGAGGTGGAGCCCAGAACTCGAGGATATAGGTTTAGGGTGAGAGGGGAAAATTCAAAAGGAGCCTAAAGGTCAACCAAAATTGTAACATTTAAAAGGCATTTGAATAGGAAGGGTTCAGAGGGATGTCAGTCAAGTGCTGGCAAATGGGAATAGTTTAGGTTAGAATATCTGGTTTGCATACATGGGTTGGACTGAAGAGTCTGTTTTTGTGCTAGACATCTCTGACTGTGGGATCATAAAAGTGAACAGTGCTCTGATTCACCTCTGGGCTCCTTGATGTCCACTTGTTCATTATCTCGCTTCCTCAGTCTCACATGAGTGTATTTTTGCCATGTTTAGTATTTTACTACTGCGTTCACAGACCTTTTCATAAATGGATTGTCCACTGCTGCCCGACTCCTGACTGTATGCTGCTCCATTATCAGGTTATTTTTTCCACAATATCTTTGACAGTCAAGAATTCTTGTTTTCCAATAGGGAGTGGATTTTCCTTCCATTTCTGACAGTCAAATTCTGCACCATTTTCATTCCCTATAATTCATATTGCACTCCCTGAAACATCATGTGTATTTCTCCTTCCACAGAAACCAGTGATCATTGGCAAAGCCCTGTTGCCTGTGGAGAGGGTGATGTTTGACTTCCTTGTACAGCTGCAGTTTGAATGGTGAAGGCGTTCCCACAATGTGGTTGGGTAAGAGACATTACAGACTAATCACTCAGCGATAGTGAAAAGTAGAATATACCTGTACAAATCAACATGTTTTTAATTTCACAAAAATATTGAGAACTTTTGACATAAGGCCACAGCTGGAGAATATTATGTCCAGTGACCAAACCCATTGCCAAATAGGCAATTTTTCAGGAATGCCTTAAAGGAAGAAAGCAGATCTTAGAGGGTGGGAATTCCAGACCGTGTTGCCTTGGAATCTATAGAAAGAGTCACACAGCTGAACTCACAAATAAACACATCATTGGGAGTCTAACTAAAATAAGTTATTGAGATATGAAAGGGTGTGTGGTGCAGGAAGATAGGAATGATTACAGCCAGGAATTAAATAAAGTGTGTGAAAGTAAATTGCTGTTGCTTATAAATGGGAGCCTTTTGATGAATCAGCAAGTTCTGGTACAAGTGAGCTTTTGGGCGGTAGAGTTTTCAATATTCTGGAGATTAAAGGGAGGATGATTGTGGGATGCTGGCCAGGACTGGGTTTAGATAATGAAATCTAGAGTTAACAAAATAAATGAATGAGAGTTTCAGTAAATGAGCTGAGACTGTGGTGAGGTCAGGTGATATCACTGAAGTCGAAATAGTGGCCTTGGAGTGGGACTGGGCTGTCACCCTCACCTCACCTCTGGAATTCAGCTGTTTGTCAGTTTGTGAACGGAGGAACGGAGTGGTCCTGGCAGAACCCAAACTGGGTGTCACAGAAGGTTATTGCTGAGCAGCTGTGTGACAGCACTGTTGATGACACCTTCCATCACTTCACTGCTGAGCGAGTGTCGACTGATGGAGGGAAATTGGCTGGGTTGGCTCTGTCCTGCGTTTTTGTGTTGAACATCCCTGGGAAATGTTCCACAATGTCAGTAGGTGCCAGTGCTGGACTTGTCTTGGTGGGCAGCAATCTCTGGAGCACAACCATCAGTATTATTGCCACAATGCTGGCAGGGCCGACAGCCTTTACACTACTTCTCCATTTCTTGATCTGATTTGAAATTAGTTTTCAACCAAGTTGATTCACGTCTGTGATGTCAGGGACCAATGTAGAAGGCTCATCCACTTGGCATTGCTGGCTGAAGATTGCTGCAAATGCTGTTGTCTTGTCTGTTGCATGGATGTGTGAGACTCCTCCATCAGTAAGAGTGGGGATATCTGTGATGCTTCCTGCAGTGAGTTGTTTAATTGTCCATCACCATTCCTGACTAGGTGTGGCAGAACTGCAGAGCTCCGATCTGATCCATTGGTTGTTGGATCACATAGTTCTATTTGGTGTTGCTTGCACTGTTTGGCATGCAGGTTGGGTAGCTTCACCAGGTTGGCACCACATGTTTAGGTATGCCTGGTATTGCTCCTGGCATGCCCTGTGGAACTCTCCATTGAACTAGGGTTGATTTCCCTGGCTTGATGTTAATGGTTAAGTGGGGGATATCAGGCCATGAGATTTCAGATTGGGCTGGAGTACAGTTCTGCTGCTGTTGTTGGCCCACAGTGAAACAGAAGTTGCAGGGTCAAGAGGGCTGATTATGTGGTTGTATTTTCCAGTGCATTGGTAGATGTAATGTGGTCCATCCAGTTGCATTCCTTTGTTGAGACTGTGCAGTGATTAATACAATGAGTGATTTGATGGGCCACTGTCAGGAATGCAACTTTTAAAAAAAGGTTTTGCGATTTACATATGAAAGAAATGAAACTATCATGGTTTTCGAACAGATGAAAGACTCAACAGACAATCAAGGTATTTTTTAATGGATAATTTCAGTTACATCACACTAAAGTTTTGCGATAAATTCTGTGCCTTAGAATTGTGCCCTCCACAATCACCTGATGAAGGAGCGGTGCTCCGAAAGCTAGTGTGCTTCCAATTAAACCTGTTGGACTATAACCTGGTGTTGTGTGATTATTAACTGAGAATATGACCGCACTACTAACAGGGCTGCATGTAAACAGGCTCAGTCCAGTTAATCAATACATTCGGAAGGATTTCCTCCAAGTTTGATGACGGGATATTCGTCAAAACCGTCAACTTCAACCTGCAATGTTGTTATTAACAAAAACTTCAGGCTGATACAAAACTCCCCACCCCACTGCAATGTGGTAACTTGGCCTGGCCCAGGAATTGGAACTGGGACATTTGTGGACTGTGATCTCAAAGGAAGCGAGCAAACACAATTCTGACAGATTAGACCTCAAAGATGAGTACCAAGTTTGAGACAAGGCCAGTGGTATGCCGCCTTGCACTTAGCTTAGTTGCATTTCTTATTTACAGTCATGTTTTGCAAGGTATAAAGAACTATATGTTTTTTTTCCATGGTTGGGGAGTTTTATCCTCATTGATCACAGTTGCTGCCTCTCGCCCCCCAAGTCAAATCATAGGATCGATAACAAAACAATAAACTTAAACTGCAGGTGCTGGAGATCTGATCCCCAGAAACAAAGTGCTGGAGAATCTCGGCAGTTCTGAGGGCATCGGTGAAGAGAAAAATAATGTTACATTTCAATTTCAGTGACTCTTCATCTGAACGGACAAATGGTCATGTGACTTGGAGCTG
The DNA here is from genome assembly GCF_047496795.1 of Chiloscyllium punctatum. Lineage (NCBI taxonomy): Eukaryota > Metazoa > Chordata > Chondrichthyes > Orectolobiformes > Hemiscylliidae > Chiloscyllium > Chiloscyllium punctatum. Next base: position 43,452,135 of record NC_092769.1, on the reverse strand, counting down.
ACAATGTTTTATTCCCCTCAGAGATGCTGCTAGACCTGTGGTTCTCCATCACTGTGCTTTCTATAGTGAACTTTATTTACAAAACAGATCAGAAAAATACTAATCTCCAAAAGTGAAAGGTTCATTGCAAACATGAGCATAGTTTCCACACTTGAGTTACACAAGCACGCCTCAATTTTTAAAAAACAAGATTAAACTCAAAATAATATTCCATCTCAAAATTAGCCAAGTTACACCAGTAATAAAGCTCCTCCACCCAATGAGACACTTCAGCACAACATCCTGCAGTGTTGCACACAGCCACCTTTACCAAAGAATGATCACATGTCACAAAATTGAAGGCTAAGAGCATGTCTCTTTAAAGGAGCTGAAGTCAAACTCTCAATTTTTGGAAAGATTTTTATTAAACCTGATTGAACATTTAAATCTCCAGAGCATAATCTTTGCTTTTTTAAACAAGGTGTGTGGGAAACATCCCACATCTTGCTAAAGGTTCAGTTCGGTCTGATACATGGAGCCAAAGGTCAAGCAAACATCACACTTTCCATTCACTTCTACGAAGGTCTGACATCACATTTCTTCAGGATATAAAGTATTTTATAAATTGTTTGTAAAATCATTTGTCACATTAAAGAACTGGACAATAAATGTCATTGTATGCAATCAGAGTGAAGCATGTGACAGCAGATTTATCTTTGGAAGGCAGTGTGTGTGCTTTCTAAATTCTGGGAGCACTTTAGGAGACTGCTCCCAGATGGTGACAGTGAGCATATCTGGAATGCACTGTTTAGATCTGGGAATCCATGGGAGACAATCTGTGGTTTCACTAATACTTGGCTTGTGTTGTTGGTGTACAGTAAGCAATTCATAAAGTTACTTCTGTATTGTTGTTGACTACCCAAATGGTATTGAAATCTGCCAGGTTGCCTTCAATAGTGTAAATGCATATATCCATCTTAAACCCTTTCTACTGATTATCAGTTTATTTTACTTTATCAGCACTTGAAATACCGACTTGTTTTTTCTCTAAACGTTGGTTAAAGAAATCACAAGTTCATTCATCCATGTTAATTTTGTAATCTTTCACAAAGAAACAAGTGAGAACAACATATACCTGAGTGCAAAACAAAATACTGCAGCTGCGTGATATCTGGCAACACTCTAAAGGTGAGGCACTGATACTGCACAGGTTTGTCAGCATGGTTTCAATTACTGACAATAATTTGGTAATGTCTTAGTCTTCACATAGTTAAGGTAAATGTGAGATATCTGAATTTCATGAATTGGTTCCTATTGCACTTTGATCAACAAAAATTATTCTTGGTTTAATCTTCTCAAAGGAGAAAGTGACGACCAAAGAAGCTGGACATCAGAGTCGAAAAGTGTCATGCTGGAAAAGCACAGCAAGTCAGGCAGCATCCGAGAAGCAAGAGAGTTGATGTTTTGGGCATAAGCCCTTCATCAGGAATCACAGGCTTCAGAAAAATAACTGGCATAGACTTATGCCAATACAAATGTAGAAGGGTCAGACCATGTTACTATCAGATTAGAGACTAATTTCAGATTTGGTACCATTCAGTGCAACATTTCTGTGTGATATTTACATATGTACCTAAAAGAGAAGTTGTCTAAAATTACAAGCTCTAGAATGATTATATAATTACACCTGGAAATAAAGCTGGTGAACAAGAATGGCAAAGTGAAGTCCCATCAGTATCACCTTGGGCAGTGTCAAGTAAGAATTTGACAACAGAGTTGCCACTTTGGTGTAACCTGCAGTCTGGCCAAATTGCAGCAAAAATCTGTTCAATTTTATCTGCAAACTATTGATTGCAAAATCCTCCTTGCACAATAATGAGGCAGCATTTTGGGATGTCATTTTTGAAATATATTATTTTCAAATTTACTGACAATTAAGAGTGATCACTTGGTGCTGTCTGCATAACACAATACGAAAAGGAACTAACAAAAAAAAATTATAACCCAAATTCAGTCACTAATTCATTGATATTGCATGGGTCCGGCATAAGTAGTCAATTTTTAAAAAGAAATACAAATACGTTTAGTAACTATATTGGAGTACAGTCAAGTTTCTTACTGAACAGTGACAGGATTGGACAGAGTCCGCATGGACTTAAGAGAGGGGAATCATACTTAGCAAATCTACTGTAAGAATCTACAAAGTCGAATATTAAAGTAAGAAATTGCAGGATATTTAGAAAAGCTTATCATTAAACATGGTAGACTGGGTTTTGTGAAAGAGAAACTATATTTGACAAATTTATGACAGTTCATTGAGGGGATAACAAGCAGGGCTGATAAAGGGCAATCCAATGATGTTCTGTCTTTGGATTTTAAAAATGCAAATGATAAGGTTCTACATACAAGTTAATTGCACAATTTAGGAGTTCATGGTATCGGCGTAATGTATTAGCATGGATTGAGGATTAGGTAACCACACTGGCTGTTGCTGAGTCCTCACTTGCAGTGCTGTATACAATGATAGCTCCCATATTTAATAAAGGATAAACCAACATTGGAGACCATTCAAAAAAGATTTACTTAGCTGCTTTGACCTATCAAGAATAGATAAGCAGGGGTGATCTTATAGAAACAAGATTCTGAGGAGTTTGGCAGGGTAGATGTTGACGAGATCTTCTAGCACCATTGAAGTCTCAAACCAGGGGACATTATATAAGGGAACATTCATTTTAAAAAACGTAAAGAATTTTTTCTCTCAGTGAATGGCTAGAATTTTCTCGCCCAAACAATTGTGAAAGTTAAATGTGGGAGGGGAATGTTTGGGTTACTCTTCGTAGGGTTGTTCTGGCTTGTTGGCTGAAGGGCCTGTTTCTACACAGTAGGGAATCTGTGATTCTATCTCAAATTATTTCAAAAGAGGGCAGATAGATTTTTGAAATATTGAGCAGGTGAGGGCTATGCGGATCAAGCAAAGAGGGGTTGAGGTCTGGGTTGGCCCAGACATGATCTGATAGAATGGGGGAACAAGCTGAAGGGAATGAATGCCCTACTCCTGCTCCGATTCCTTGAGGCTCCACTTCATGCTTTTTTTGTTTCCAAAGAAGAGTGTGATACAATGTGCTAAAGATCTCAGATGTTGTGAAAACGGGGTGTTTATGTACTGGTTCAGATGGCGTTGATTCATCAATCACAGCTATACAGTCATGAGTGGGAAGGCAAATCCCTCCATGAATCAAGGAAATCTACTGCAGAGCTCACACAAAGGGAATTCTTCCCCTCAGTAAACTCTCCCATCACATTACCCAACATATCAGCAAAAGCAGGACACACTGTGCATGCTTTCGTCAACAAAGGCGACCCCGGGTGATTGATGTCAGCACCGGACCAATGAAAGGACGGTGGGCGGAGCTGGATGACCTAGCCGGCGTGTTGGTCCTCCAACCAATCAAAGTGAATGAAGGGCGGAGCTAAACAACCATGTGATCACCCTCGCGCACGGCGCAGAGTTGCTGTTATGAATGCTCGGGAAGTTATGGAGAGAAAGGATCCGGTAAGGAAAGAAATAAACAGGGAAACGGGAGAAAAACTGTGTTGCTATGAGCGGAGAGGTTTTGCAAACAAATTGTGCACGTCGGAAAACACAAATTTGAACGTCCCAGTCCCGTGTTTACAGTAAATGGGGAATTGCCTCAGCGCGGCTGAAGGCCTGAGTGAGCGCCGCCATCTTTATTCGGGACAACGATTCACTGGACACGTGCGGAGCCGCCATCTTTGTAGGGGGCAAGGTGCAGTCAGGCGCATGTGCAGCCTTTCTCTATTATAGAGTCACTGGGATCATAGCAGCCAATACTGCTCTGATTCACCTCTGGGCTCCCTCATAACCACTTTGTCAAGATCCAGCTCCCTCAGTCTCGAAAGTAATTTATAGACAAAGGGTTTTTCACTGCTGCCCAGCCCCTGACCATGTACTGCTCTATTATCAGATTACTTTTTTCTTGAATATTTTTGACAGTCAAGAATTCTTTTTTCCAATAAGCAAGTGTATTTTCCTTCCATTTCTGACGATCAAATTCTGCACCATTTTCATTCCCTGTAATCCATTTTGCATTCCCTGAAACATCAACTGTGTTTCTCCTTCCACAGATACCAGTGATTAATGCCAAAGCCCTGTTGCCTGTGAAGAGGGTGATGTTTGACTTTCTTGTACAGCTGCAGTTTGTGTGGTGAAGGTGCTCCCACAATGTGGTTGGATAAGAGACATTAAGAGTATTCATTCAGCAACAGTGATGATTTGAAAATAATGTCCAAATCAACAACATTTTTTAAATTTTTATTATCATGCTTATAATTTCACAAAAATACGATTGAGAACTTTAGACCTCAGGCCAGAGAGGGAGATATTAGGTCAGGTGACCAAAAGCATTGCCAAAAAGCAGGTTTTGAGGGATGTCTTAAAGGTGGAAAGCAGACCTGTGAGGTTTTGGCTGCAAATTTCAGACCATGCTGCTTCAGCAACTGTAGAAACAGCCACACAGGTGAAGTAATGAATTTACAAATGGTTGGGAGTCTCGAAGAAAATAGGTTGTCGAGGTCTCAAAGTGTGTGTGGTGCAGGGAGCTCGGGATTATTACAGCCAGAAATTAAATCAAGTGTGAGAATTTTAAATTGAGGGATATTGGCCAGATGCTGGCAGGTGAGACTTGATTGGGTTGGGGTATCTGGTCGGCGTGGACGGGTTGGACCGAAGGGTCTGTTTCCTTGCTGTACATCTCTATGGCTGTATGCTGTTGATTCTAATTAGGAGCCTTTTGATGAATCAACAAGCAGAGATTTCGACTTTCTTGAGATTACAGGGAGGTTGAATGTGGGAAGCTGGCCCTGAGTGTGTTTGGAAAATGAAGTCTGGAGATAACACATGATGGATGAGAGTTTCAGTATATGAGCTGAGATGAGGGTGGAATCAGCTAGAATTAGTGATCTTGGAGTGGGACTGAGTTGTCACACTCACCTCACCTCTGGGATTCAGCTGGTTGTCAGGTTGTGAATCAGGGCGGTAACACAATCGGGAGCTGAGTGGCCCTGGTGGAGACTAAAATGAGTGTCACTCAGCTGGCTGTTGCTGAGCAGCTGCTGCTTGGTAGCCCTGTTGATGACATTTTCCATCACGTTACTGCTGATCGAGTGTGGACTGATAAGAGGGAAATTGGCTGGGTTGGATTGCCCTGTGTTTTTGTGTTGAACATTCCTGGGCAATGTTCCACATTGTCGGTAGATGCCAGTGCTGGAGCGGTACTTGGCTCGGTGGGTGGCAAGTTCTGGAGCACAAGCCATCAGTATTATTGCCAGAATATTGGCAGGGCCCATAGCCTTTGCACTAATTAACCATTTCTTGATGTTATTCAAACTCAATCGAACTGCTTTAAAACTCACATCTGTGATGTTAGAAACCACTGGAGAAGGCTGAGATGGATCATCCCATATTGCACTTCTGGCTGCAGATTGCTGCAAATGCTGTTGTCTTATCTGGTGCATGGGTGTGAGGCTCCTCCATCAGTAAGGGTGGGGATATCTGTGATACTTCCTCCAGTGAGTTGTTTAATTGTCCATCACCGTTCACAACTGGTTGTGGCAGAACTGCAGAGCGCCGATCTGTTCCATTGGATGTTGGATCACTTAACTCTGTTGCTTGCTGCTGATGCTGTTTGAAATGCAGGTAATTCAGTTTGACAGCTTCACCAGGTTGGCACTTTGTTTTTAAGTCTGCCTGGTTGCTGCTCATGGCATGCCCTCCTTTCCTGTCCATTGTGATGGGTGAGAGCAGGATTTACAAACCCATGAGGTTACAGATCGTGCTGGAGTACAGTTCTGCTGCTGTTGATGTCCCACAGTGTCTCATAGATACCCAGTTTGAGAGCTTACATCTCTTCGAAGTCTGTCCCCTTTCGAACGGTGATAGTGCCACTCAACACAATGGAGGTTTTTCTCAACTTTATGGCAAGACTTTGTCTTCAAAAGGAATGTGTGATGGTTGGTCTTCCTGATACTGTCATGGCTAGATGTATCTGCAGCTGGTCAATTCATAACAATGAGATCAAGTATGTTTTTCCCTCTTGTTGGTTCCCTCACCACCCGCTGCAGACTCAGCTGAGCAGCTATACCCTTTAGGACCTGGCCAGCTCAGTCAGTAATTCTATTGCAGAGCTCGTCTCGATTGTGGACATTGAAATCCTGTACCCAGAGTACATTTGACACCATTTTATTGCCTCAGTGCCTCCTCCAAATGTTATTCAACATGAAGGAGGAGTGATTCATCAGCCAAGAGAGGGCGGGACGTGGTAATCAGCAGGAGCCATGAGACATCCTGGACTCCGGAGCCAATGCTGTGTACTCGCAGGGCAAATCCTCCCTATCTGTACACCACTGTGCCACCACCTCTGCCTGGTCTGTCATGCCGGTGGGACAGGACATATCCAGAGATTTCAGGAGAAAGTGAAGACTGCAGATGCTGGAGATCAGAGTCAAGAGTCTGGTGCTGGAAAAGCACTGCAGGTCAGGCTGATGAAGGGCTTAGGCTTGAAACGTCGATTCTCCTGCTCCTTGGATGCTGCCTGACCTGTTGTGCTTTTCCAGCCCCACAGTCTCGATATCTAGGGATGGTGATGGTGGTGTCTGGTCATTGTTTGTAAGGGATGATTCCGTGAGTATGACTATGTCAGGCTGTTCCTTGACTAGTCTGTGAGACAGCTCTCCACGTTTTGGCACCAAAAACCATATGTTAGTGAGGAGGACGTTGCACCATCGAGAGGGCTGATTCTGTGGTTGTAATTTCTGGTGCCTTGTTAGTTGCCAACTGGTCCATCCAGTTTCATTCATTTGTTGAGACTTTGCAGTGATTAATACAGTGAGTAGCTGGCTGGGCCACTGTCAGGTTGGCAGGATTTTTTTCGCCATTGACAATGGTTTCATGGAGATCAGGAGATTCCTAATACGTTGTATTTTTCTTGAATTCAGATTCCACCATCTGCCAAGATGGGATTCGAACCAGGACTTCAGTCGTTTGTTTTAATATTCTGGATAAAAGCTAAATACATCAGGTTTGTTCACTCATTTTAAATATCACTAACCCTGGTTTTGTTTCTTTGTAAAACACTGTCCATCATCCTGTCTCCTCCATCCTCCCCTCCAACAATGAGTGAGGAGCACATGGAGTTTCTCTGTCACTAAGACTGAGATAATCCGATCTGCTGTTTCCCTCCCTCCCACTAGCCCACTGAGCCCAACTGCCTCACGTGGTGTTCCTGGTTTTTGTCCTAAACCTACATCTTTCTCCAGTCTCTTGTCAAGCCTTATCAGAGCTCACCTTGACCCTTTACCCTAATCTCGCTAAACTCACATTCCAACTCTCTTTCCTCTGCTGCCGCCTCATCACCCCCCCTCGCCAATTTATAGATATTGTTCCTTGTTCTGTCTGTTGGTCTTTTTTGGTTATGTCCTTCTCTCCCATTCTGTGAAAAACTAATATTTGACCTTACCATTGTTGGAAAATCCTGCTCCATCTCCATTCTCCCTTTCCTTTCTGAATTCCTTGCATTTGGTGTCCCTCAACGATCTATCTTTGGTCTCTCCTGTATCTCACGTACATAGTGCCGGGAGGTGATATCATCCAAAACCACTGTGTTAGGTTTGACATGTACACTGACGATGCCCAGCTCTCCCTCCCCATCATCCCTCTCCATTTCTCCACTGTTACTCAGTTATCAAATTGCTTACCACATTCCCACTACTCGATTAGCTGCAATTTCCTCCAATGAAACATTGTCATGGTTAAACCCATTGCCTTACCTTTACCTTTCTGCTGAGCCCCTCCCTCCCACTGGGAACTCTCTGAGGCAGAACCACACTCTTCACAATATTGCTCTTATATCTGACCCCAAGGTGACCTTCTGATCAGACATCCACACAATCAGAACAGCAGGAATTCCAATCTCTTAAACGTTGCTTTTCTCCACCTCACCCCAGCTCCATTGCTCCTGAAACCCCTTACCCGTCTGTGTCACCTTAAACTTGAATCCAAAACAGAACCCTTGATTCTGTGACTCAGAATCTGGTTTCAGACTCCCCTCTCAGTATTTACCCTCAGACACATCCTCTCAGTATTTATCCTGTCAAACCCCTAAAGAATCCCATTTGTCTCAATGAGATCACCTCTCTTTCTCCAAAATCCATTGAGTACAGTCCCAACCTTTTCAGCCTTTATTTAACAGATAATCCCTCCAAACCAGGGATCATCTCATTGAATCTTCCCTGAATTGCCTCCAATAAAGTGACACATTTCCTTATCTAAAGGGACCAAAACTGCTCTCATTCCTGCAGATATGGTGGTCTCACCAGCACTTCCACACGTTACTCTCAGGTATATACTCCAAACTCTAAGACTGAAAACTTTTGAAACAAAACATTCGATTCCCCTTCCTGATTCCCTGTTGTAACTGTGTGGTAGCTTTCTGTGTTTCCTGAACAATTACCCCTGGTCCCTTTGTGGTGCAGCTTTCTACATTTTCCACCATTTAAATTGTACTTTGTTCTTTTATTATCTCCTCCAAAATGAGCAACTTCCCATTTTCCCAAGTTAAACCCCATCTAGCAACTTGTTGCCCCCTTCTCCTGTGCATCTCTCTCTTTTCATAATCCTCTTAGACCTTTACAGTTGTGCCTTTTCTAGGAGATATCCCCCCTTCCCATTCTTTCAAACATTTACTGGGAGCACTGGGCAGTGGGAAGCAGGCAGAGTTGCTATCTTTTTAGTGATACACTTTGGAGTGATTGAGAGGATCTTCCTACCCATTGGTCAGGATGGAGACAATTTGCCCATCGTTAGGCTTAGCCTTTCACACCCATGTCTTATTGATGAGGCAGAGCGGCAGCATAGAATGAAAGAAAAGAAAGTAATTCTTGTTCCCCATATCTCACTGACGCTTGGATAATTTTCTCCAATGTGTCCAAGAACTGCTGTGTTCAGTCACATGAGATCTCAAGTTGGAATCTCCTAGAAACCCACAGATTTCCCCCTGAGTTGACTGCTGATGTCCTCAAGGGTAATATGTACAGTACTCCTGGGCCACGAAGAGGGGATGGTGTGAGTTTCTAACCTGAACTGATAGTGACAGATTTTATAAACTTGTATTACAGAATATTACAGGTGGATATTCAGATGGTGATCTCAGTAAATATTCTGCTAAACTCTGATTGAATTACTCAGTATATCAGGATCTGGATATTCGCATTGTGTGTGTGAGTATTGTGTTCCAGATCAATCCCATTTGCTGCTTAAAAATTCTCCTTTGAATCATCGCCTTCTCTCAAAAGGATCCCCAAACCTTCAATGTGTCATGTAATCCTTTTATGATGACCTGGTGAGTGAAAGGTTTATTATTCGAATGTGTAATTTTTGTATAAGGATGCCTCAGAGAGGGAGCAGAATATTCGTAAAGGGGAGAATAACCATTTTGAGGGAAGGCTGTAGTTTATTGGTATCAATGACATAGGAATAGAAGAGTTCACATTATTGGATCATTGGAATCTCTTGTGGGGTAGAATTGACCTACATCAGAAGGATGGATTGTACTGGCACTGGAAGGGAACAGTTGCTAGTGCTATTCAGGAGGCATTAAACCAGTGAAGGAATGTGGGTAAACCCAGAGAGAGAGTGAGGGAAGAGCTCAGTCTGACGTTGGTACAGTTCAGATGTCAAACAGTCAAGGCAGACAAGGGCAAGGCACAGAATGAGCAGTTACTCTGCATTTATTTCAATACAGGAGGCAGAGGAGCTCAGTGTATGGTTTTGAACATCGCACTGGGATATTATAGCAATTACAGAGGCATAACTTAATGATGGATAGGACCAGCAGCTTAATGTTCCAGTGTATAGATGCTATAGCAAAGATAGAAAGGGGGCAACAGAGCAGGGGGAGAGGTATTTTTGATTCGGGATAACATTACAGCTGGGCTTCAAGAGGGTATTCCTGGGAGTACATCCAGGCAGGTTATACAGGTGGAACTGAGAAATAAGAAAGGGATGATCTCCTTATTGGGATGGTACTATTGACCCCCCCCCACTTCCCCAATAGTCAGCAGGGAGTTGAGAAGCAAATTTACTAAGAGATCGCTTATCTGTAAGAATAGTATGGTTGGGTACAAGACTTGACCTTCTTTGTTATTCATTCACAGGATGAGGGTGTCACTGGCTGGGCCCAAAGGGCAGTAAAGAGTCAACTACATTGCTGTGAGTCTGGAGTCACATGTAGGCCAGACCAGGTAAGAATGGCAGATTCCTTCCCTGAAGAATATTAGCGAATCTGATGAGTTTTTTTCGCAATAATCAACAATGGATTCATGGTCTTTAATAGATTCTTAATTCCACATTTTTATTGAATTCACATTCCACTGTCTGCCGTAACGGGATCCAAATCCTGGCCCCCAGAATGTTATCTGGGTGTCTGGGTTATCCATCTAGTGATAATCTCACTTGGCCATTTGGCAGGGTGAGTGACTGAGGTATCCGTGGGGCAGCACATCAGCACCAAAGATCCCATGGTCTCTGCGGAAGATAGAAAGGGTTGGGGAGGGAGATATATCCCTGGTGGTGGGGTCTGACTGTAGGTAGCGGACATAGCAGAGGTTAATGGAGATTAGTGGGTGGCAGGTGAGGACCGGGGGATTATATTCTTATTGTGGTTGGAGGGGTGGGGGGAAGGAGGAGGTACAGGAAGTGGAGGATATGCGTTGGAGTGCATTGTTGATCAAGTGGGAGGGAAATGCGGTCCTTGAAAGAGGAAACCTTTCTGGGATGTCCTGAAGTGGAATTGCTTCTCCTGGGAGCAGATATGGCAGAGGCGGAGGAATTGGGAGTACAGTATCACGTTTTTACAGGAATATACTCGAGGGTAATCAGGAGAGCAAAAAGGGGACTTGAAATATCTCTAGGAAATAGTTTAAGGAGAATCCAAAGAGATTCTACAAATACATTAAGGAAAAAATAATAACCAGACAGAGAATAGGACCCCTTAAAGATCAACAAGGCCATCTATGGAACAACAGGAGGTGGGAGAAATACTATGCTCTTCTATTCTAGAGAGTTTGGAGAAATAAATCGCGATAACTTGAAAAGTGTCTATATTACAGAGGAGGAAGTACTGGATGTCTTAAACAGTAGCAAGGTGGATAAATCCCTGGGACCTGATCAGGTGTATCCCAGAAATTTGTGGAAAGCTAGGAAGGTGATGGCAGTGCCCCTCCCTCAGGTATTCATATCATTGTTTGTGACAGGTGAGGTGCTGGATGACATGTGCCATTATTTAAAAAAAAGGTGGTAAGGAAAGGCCAGGGAACAAGAGAACAGTCAACCTAACGTCAGTGGTAGGTAAGTTGTTGGAAGGGATTCTGAGGGACAGGATTTACATGTATTTGGAAAGACGAGGATTGATTAGGGCTAGTCAACATGGCTTTGTGTGTGGGAAATTCTCTCTCTCTAACTTGATTGAGTTTTTTTGAAGATGTGACAAAGATGATTGATGAAGCCAGACTGTGGACGTTGTCTATATGGACCCTGAACGATGTTCCACAAAGCAGACTGGTTAGCAAGGTTAGATAACATGAAATGTTGGGAGAACTAGCCATTTGGATACAAAACTGCCTTGAAGGTAGGAGGCAGAGGGTGGTGATGGAGGGTTGCTTTGCGGACTGGAGGCCTGTGAGCAGCATTGTCCTGCAGGAATGGATATGGATCCTTAAATAAATGACTTGGATGTTCATATATGAGATATGGTCAGTGGGTTTACAGAAGACACCAAAATTGGAGGTTTAGTGGACAATGAAGAAGGTTAGTTCAGAATGCAACAGAATCTTAACCAGATGGGCCATTGGAGCGAGGAATGGCAGACTGGGTTCAATTTAGACAAATGTAAGCTGTTGGATTTTGGAAAGGCAAATCAGAGCAGGACTTGTACACTTAATGGTACATTCCTTGGGAATGTTGCTGAACATAGAGACCATGGAGTGCAGGTTCATTGTTCCTTGAAAGTAGAGTCACAGGTAGGCAGACGAGTGAAGGTGGTGTTTGGTATGCTTATATTTATTGGTCAATGCATTGAGTACAGAAGCTGGGACGTCAAATTGTGGTTGGACAGGACATTGATTAAGCCATTTCAGGAATTATGTTTTAAGTTTGAAATTCCCTGTTCTGGAAAGGACGTTGTGAATCTTGAAAGAGTTCAGACAAGATTTACAAAGACTTTGCTAATGTTGGAGGATTTGGGCTACAGGGAGAGGCTGAATAGGCCAGGGTTAATTTCCCTGGAGAGTCAAAGACTGAGAGGTGACTTCATGGAGATTTATAAAATCATGAAGGGCATGGATAAGGTGAACAGCCAGGGTCTTTTCCCCCCAGTTATGTGGGTTCAAAACAAGATCACATAGGCTTACGTTGAGAGGGCAAAGATTTAAAATGGATCTAAGGGGCCAAGTTTTCAAGCTGTGTGTGGTGTATGTGTGGAATGAGCTGCCAGATGAAGTAGTGGAGGCTGATACAATTACAACATTTGAAAGGCATCTGATTGGGTACGTGAATAGGAAGAGTTTCCAATGATATGGACCAATAGCTGGCAAATGGGGCTCCATTTGTTGAGGATTCCTCGTTGTCATGGACAAATTGGACCAAAGGTCTGTTTCTGTGCTGTACATCTCTATGACACTAATAAATGAAAATAAGATGTGTTCCTCTTTTGTGGAGAGCTAGCAGAAGCACAGATAATTGTCCTTGGAGCTGAGAAGGTTAAGCAGTGATTTTGACCAGGTGTAAATTTGTTTCTAGGATATCTAATCTGCAGAGAGAGGGGAATTGTTAACAATGTCACAATTTTAGTAACTATTTTCAGGTAATTGGCAAATAATGTGAATATGTGAACATTATTTTATTCAGTAAGTTCTGAGTATCTGGAACAGTCTGAATGGCAGCTGGACACAGACTCAGCAGTTATTCATAAACAGATTTGGAATTTTACTTTTTAAGGGAAGATTTGGGGGTCTATGGGCAAATGGGAAGGGAATTGGGACAGATTTGCAGCATCTCCAGAGGGAGAGGGTACATCCCAAATGGGCTGAATAGCCCCCAGGCCCTGTGCTCTGTGATACTGCCCCATTGACTGTGAATGATGAAGCTCATCCCAGGGCAGAGAGAGGGAGGATCCCACCACTCACCTCACAATGGGCCCCGATGATTGATGTCAGCGCAGGCCAATAGGGGGCAGAGGGCAGTACTGGAGGACCAAGTCGTACCAGTTTGTCCTCCAACCAATCTGAGTGAATGAGGGCATCCTCAAGGCTGGAACTAAAGAAAGGCACATATCGCAGAGATCTGAGAAACTGGAGGACATGAGATAGGGAGCGTTCTGTGGCTGGTGAGGAATTATATAAATAAGGAAGAGTTCTGAGGCTGGATGAATTGACAGTGATCGGGAGAGTTGAGGATGGAGGAATTTAGAGTTAGTGAAGATTAGAGTCATAATGTTATACAGCAAGGAAACAGGCCCTGTGGTCCAACCAGTCCATGCCGACCATAATTCCAAACTGAACTAATTGTACCTGCCACTGATTGGTCCACATCCATCCAAATGTTTCCTATTTATGTACTTATCTGAATGTCTTTTAAATATTGTAATTGTATTCACAGCTACCACTTCCTCTGGAAGTTCATTTCACACGTATAAATTTTTTAAAAAACCCTAATGTCTTTTCTCAAATCTTTCTAATTTCTTCTCAAAACGAATGCACCCGAGTTTTGAATCCCCCTCTCCCCCAGCTATTCACCTTATCTACACTCTTTCTGATTTTGTAAACCTCTAATAAGGTCACCCCTCAACTCGTGCACGCCAGTGAAAAAAATTCCCAGCCTATCCAGCCTCTCCTTAGAACACAATCCTCCATTCATGGCAACATGCTGGTAAATCTCTTCTGAACCTGCTCCAATTTAATAATATCCTTCCTATAACAGCACAACCAGAACTGGACAGAGTATTCCAGAAGAGGCCTCCCCAACGTGCTGTAAATCCTCAACGCAACGTCCCAACTCCTGGACTCAAAGGTCTGAACAATGAAGGTAGGTGTGCTAAGCAAAGCACATTCTTCACCACCCTGTCTACATGTAACACAAACTTCAAAGACGTGAAGCTCTCAGTCTCTTTGTTCCCATATCACTACTCAAGGCCCTACTTTTATTGAGTGTAAGTCCTACCCTCGTTTGTTTTGTCAGGATGTTATATTTTGCATTTATTCCAATCCAAAAAATTTTCGAATATAATTAAAAGGGAAATCAGGAGGGAAAAAAGGGCCGTGAGATAGCTTTGGCGCATAGGGTTAAGGATAATCCAAAGGGCTTTTGTAAATACATGAGGAACAAAAGGCTAACTAGGGAGAAAATAGAGACCCTCAAAGATCAGCAAGGCAGCCATTGTGTGGAGCTGCAGGCGATGGGCGAGATGGGAGACAAGTATTTTGCATCAGTGTTTACTGTGAAGAAGTACATGGGAGATATAGAATGTGGGGAAATAAATGGTGACATCTTGAAAAAAGTCCATATTACAGAGGAGGAGGAGGTGCTCAATGAGTGGCTAAGGAGCTGGTGCAGGGGAAAAGGATTCACGTTTTTTGGATCGTTGTGATCTCCTGGAGTAGAGTTGACCTTCATAAGAAGGATGGATTGTACCTGAATTGGAAGGTGTCTAATATCTAGGCAGGGAGACTTGCTGGTGATACTCGGGAGGCATTAAACCAGTGAGGGAGTGGGTGTAAACCCAAGAAGGTAGTGAGGAAAGAGATATGTCTGTGGCTGGTACAGTTCAGAAGTCAAATAGTCAAGGCAGGCAAGGGCAAGGCACAGAATGAAGTCGGACTGAGCAGTTGCACTGCATTTACTTCAATAGAAGAGGCCTGACAGGGAAGGCAGATGAGCTCAGGGTGTGGTTTTGAACATGGCACTGGGATATTATAGCAATTACAGAGGCATCACTCAGGGATGGATAGGACTGGCAGCTTAATGTTCCAGGGTATAGATGCTATAGGAAGAATAGAAAGGGGGAGAAGGAAGGAGGGGGAGTGGCATTTTTGATTCGAGACAGCATTATGTTTTTGCTTAGGGAGGATATTCCTGGGAGTACGCCCAGTGAAGGTATTTAGGTGGAACTGGGAAATAAGAAAGGGATGATCACCTTATTGGGGTTTTCTGCATGGATCTCGTCTGGGTCCTCTGGTTTCCTCCCACAGTCCAAAGATGTGTAGGGTAGGTTGGATTATCCAGGCTGAATTGCCCACAGTGTTGTGGGATGTGCACGTTGGGGGGATTATGCAGGCTGAATTACCCATAATGTTCAGGGATGTGTAGGTTGGGTGGTGCTGGGAAATGCAATGTTATAGGGGGAAGTTTGGAGGCTCTCAGGGTCAGTAGTAATATGATGGGCTGAATGACCTGAAAACACAGTTTGGAATTCTGATATTTCTACTAGTTTTAAAATAGTTACAGAAAATAATACACCAGATCTAAACGTTAAGGTTCTGAATTGGACAAAGGCCAATTTTGATGGCACAAGGCAAGAACTTTCATCTGGCCCCTCAAGCCTGTTCTGCCATTCAATAAGATCAGGGCTGATCTTTTCATGGCCTCAGCTCCACATTCCTGCTCTCTCACCATAACCCTTAATTCTTTTCCTGTTCACAAATCTACATTTTCCCTTAAAGGCATTCAAGTTGATAACGTCAAATGCTGCACTCGGTAGGGAATTCCACAGATGCACAACCCTTTAGCTGAAGAAGCTCCTCCTGAACTCAGTCCTAAACCTGCTCCCCCTTATTTTGAGGTTATGCTCTAGTTTGACCCGCCCCCAGAGGAAATAGCCTCCCTGCTCCAAGCTTATCCACTCCCTTCATAATTTTATTTTTTCCTCTCCAACCTCCCATTCTTCTAAATTACAATGACTATCAAACCAGTTTTCTCAATCTCTCCACATATACCAATCCTCTCAACTCCCAACTCAAACTAGTGAACCTCTTCTGTACTCCCTCCAGTGCCAGTACATCCTTGCTAATGTAAGGGGACCAAACCTGTACACAGTACTCCAGGTGTGGCCTCCCCAGCACCCTGTACAGCTACAGCAGAACCATCCCTCTAGCAATGAAGGACAATATTCCCTTCACTGTCTTATTTAACTGCTGTACCTGCAAACCAACTTCCTATGATTCATGTACAAGGACACCCAGCTCCCTCTGCACAGCAGCCTGCTGCATGTTTTCACCATTTCATCATCAGTTAGCTGTTAGTCCGACCAAAATGGATGACCTCACATATCCCAACATTGTCATCCATCTGCCAGACCCTTACCTACTCACTTAACCTATCTGTATCCCTGTGCAGACTGACAGTGGCCTCTGCAGACATTGCTCTACCTCATCTTTGTATCAAATATGAACTCTGACACCGTACACTTGGTCCTCAACTCCAAAACATTTGTGTAAATTGCAAACAGTTGTAGTGCCAACACTAATCCAAACACCCATTTATCCCCATTCTTTATTTTTTGTTGGTTAACCGATCCTGTATCAATGATAATACATTACCCATAATGCTGTGCATCTTTACCTTATACAGCAGCCTTTTGTGTGGCAACTTATCGAATACCTTCTGGAAATCCAGATACACCACATCCACCAAGTCCACTTTGTCCAATGCGCTCATTGTATCCTCAAATAATACCAGTAAATCCTTAAACGTGACCTGCCTTTCATGAATCCATGCTGTTTTTGCAAAATGAGACAATTTCTACCCAGATAAGTCACCACTACTTCCTTGAGAGATTCAAGCATTTTCTCCCCTCAGAAGTTAAGCTAACCGGTCCTTTTTGAAAAATAGTGGCACCACATTTGCAGCTTCCAGTCTTTCAAAACCATCCCAGAATCCAACAAATTTTAATTGAATTATCACAAGTCTATTTGTTATTCACCACCCCCTCCAAACACTACCCCCGCCGTCTACTTTAGTCCCTGAGATGCAATCCATTAGAGCCAGGAGACCCATCTACCTTTAGGCTGTTAACTTTCCCAATATTACCTCTTTACTGGGAATGATTGCATCTCTGTCCTCATCTGCCATTGCTTCCATAGGCCTGCGACAACAAGAGTACAAAGACAGTATGTTCCTGTTAAGGCCAAGGCTGGAAGGTGTAGGGAATGCTGTCTATCGGAAGAAATTGAGGGCCTGGTCAAGAAAATGAAGGAGGCATATGGCAGGTACAGAGAGCTGTTTTTGTGTGAATCCCTAGAGGAGTATAGGGGCAGTAGGAGGAGACTCGAGGTAAACCAGGAGGGCAAAAAGAGGACATGAGATAGCTTTAGGAAATAGGTTTAAGGAGAATCCAAAGTGATTGTACAAAAACATTCAGGACAAATGAGTAAGCAGGCAGAGAATGGGTACCCACAAAAATCATCAAGGCTGTCTGTGGAACCGCAGGAGTTGAGAGCGATTCTGTATGAGCGGAGAGGTTTTACAAACAAACTGTGCACATCGGAAAACACGTCCCAGTCTCTTGTTTTCAGTAAACGGTGAATTGCCTCAGTGTGGCTGCAGGCATGGGTGCGCGCCGCCATCTTTATTTGGGGCAAAAATTCACTGGACACGTGTGGAGCCGCCAGCTTTGTAGGGGGCAAGGTGCAGCCAGGCGCATGTGCAGCCTTTCTCTGGTACAGAGTCATTGGGCAGGATTTACACAGAGCACATTCAAACTCCGAGAAATGGATGTTTATTTCTGGATTTGTTTCATCATTCATTTAAATGACTTGGTATCGTAAATGAGTTTGCAGGTCATACAAAATTGGAGGTATTGTGGATTATGAAGAAGGTTACCTCAGATTACAATAAGATATTTATCTGATGGGGTTTAATTTAGATAAATGTGAGGTGCTGCATCTTGGAAAAGCAAATCAGGGCAGGACTTATACACTGAATGGCAAGGCCCTGAAGACGTTTGCGCCACAAAGAGACCTTGGACTGCAGGATCATAGTCCTTGCAAGTCAAGTTGCAGGTAGATAGGATGATGAAGAAGGTGTTCAGTATATTTTCTTTCTTTCGTTCGAGCATTGAGTATAGGATGTGGGAGGTCATGTTGCTGTACAGGACATTCGTTAGGCCACTTTTGGAATATTGTGTGCAGTTCTGGCCTGCCTCCTATCAGAAGGGTGCTGTGAAACTTGAAAGGTTTCAAAAAGGACTTACAAGGATGTTGTTAGGGTTGGAGGATTTGAGCTACAGGGTGAGGCGTAAAAGGCTGGAGCTGTTTTCCGCTGAGTGGTGATGTTATGGAGGTTTATACAATCATGAGGGGCATGAATAGAGTAAATGAACAAGGTGTTTTCCCTGGAGTGGTGGTGTCCAGAAGTACAGGGCATTGCTTTAGGGTGAACAGATAAAATTTCAAAGGGCCCTAAAGGACAACTCTTTCATGCAGTGGGTGGAATGAGTTGCAGAGGAAGTGGTAGAGGCTAGTACAATTAAAACATGTTAAAGGCATCTAAATAGACACATGATATGATTAGGAAGCATTTACAGGGATACGGGCCAAGTGCTGGCAAATGGGAATAGACTAGGTTCGGATACCTGTTTGGCAAGGATGAGTAAGACCGAAGGGTCTGTGTCAGTGCTATACATCTCTATGACTGTGGGATCATAACAGCTTATACAGCTCTGCTTCATCTCTGGGCTCCCTCATGACCACTTTGTCAATATCTCGCTTCCTCAATCTCGAACAATGGGTGTATTTTTGGTCTGTTTGGTATTTTACTATGATTTTTACAAACATTTCTGTAAGTTAATTTTTCACTGCCGCCCAGCCCCTGACCATGTGCTGCTTATCAATATTTTCTGGAAAATCTTTAACAGTCAAGAATTCCTTTTTCTAATAAGCGAGTGTATCTTCCTTCCATTTCTGACTATCTCATTCTGCACCATTTTCATTCCCTGTAATCCGTTTTGAACTCCTTGAAACATCAACTGTGTTTCTCCTTCCACAGATCCCAGTGATTAATGCCAAAGCCCTGTTGCCTGTGGAGAGGGTGATGTTTGACTTTCTTGTACAGCTGCAGTTTGTGTGGTGAAGGTGCTCCCACAATGTGGTTGGGTAAGAGACATTACAGAATATTCATTCAGCAACAGTAAAGATCTGAAGATAATGTCCAAATCAACAACAGTTTGTATTTTTATTATCATGCTTATAATTCCACAAAAATATTATTGAGAATTTTAAACATAAGGCCAGAGAAGGATGATATTAGGTCAGGTGACCAAAACCATTGCCAAATAAGCAGGTGTTGAGGAATGTCTTAAAGGAGGAAAGCAGACCTGAGAGGTTTTAGCTGCAAATTTCAGACCTTGTTGCTTTGGCAACTGTAAAAGCAGCCACGCAGGTGAAGTAATGAATTAACAGATCATTGGGAGTCTCGAACAGAATGGGTTGTCGAGGTCTCAAAGGGTGTGTGACGCAGTGAGCTAGGGATGATCACAACCAGGAATTAAATCAAGGGTGAGAATTTTAAATTGAGGGATGTGGGCCGGATGCTGGCAGGTGAGACTAGATTGGGTTGGAATATCTGGTCGGCATGGACGGGTTGGATTGAAGGGTCTGTTTCCAAGCTATACATCGCTGTAGCTCTATGTTCTTGATTATGAATAGCAGCCTTTTGATGGATCAACAAGTTCTGGTACAAGGGAGTACTTGGGCAATAGAGATTTAGTTTTTCTTGAGATTACAGGGAGGTTGAATGTGGGAAGCTGGCCAGGAGTATGTTTGGATAATGAAGTCTGGAGATATGACAAGATGGATGAGAGTATATGAGCTGAGACAAGGGTGGAATCAGCTTAGTGGCCTTAGAGTGGGACTGGGCTGTCACCCTCACCTCGCCTCTGGGATTCAGCTGGTTGTCAGGTTGTGAATCAGGGCGGTAACACAATCGGGAGCTGAGTGGCCCTGGTGGAGACTAAAATGAGTGTCACTCAGCTGACTGTTGCTGAGCAGCTGCTGCTTGATAGCCCTGTTGATAACATTTTCCATCACTTTGCTGGTCGAGTGTGGACTGATAGATGGAAATTGGCTGGGTTGTATTGCCCTGTGTTTTTGTGTTGAACATCCCTGGGCAATGTTCCACATTGTTGGTCGATGCCAGTGCTGGAGCGGTACTTGGCTTGGTGGGTGGCAAGTTCAGGAGCACAAACCATCAGTGTTATTGCCAGAATATTTGCAGGGCCCATAGCCTTTGCACGACTTAACCATTTCTTGATGTTATTCAAACTCAACCGAACTGGCTTAAACTCACATCTGTGATGTTAGAAACCACTGGAGAAGGCTGAGATGGATCATCCCACTTTGCACTTCTGGATGCAGATTGCTGCAAATGCTGTTGTCTTATCTGGTGCATGGGTGTGTGAGGCCCCTCCATCAGTCAGGGTGGGGATATCTGTGATGCTTCCTTCAGTGAGTTGTTTAATTGTCCATCACCGTTCACAACTGGGTGTGGCAGAACTGCAGAGCTCCGATCGGTTCCACTGGATGTAGGATCACTTAGCTCTGTTGCTTGCTGCTGATGCTGTTTGAAATGCAGATGGTCCTGTTTGGTAGATTCACCAGGTTGGCACTTCATTTTTAAGTCTGCCTGGTGCTGCTCATGGCATGCCCTCCTTTCCTGTCCATTGTGATGGGTGAGAGCGGGATTTGCAAACCCATGAGATTACAGATTGTGCTGGAGTACAGTTCTGCTGCTGTTGATGTCCCACAGTGCCTCAGAGATACCGAGTTTGAGATCCTACATCTCTTCAGAGTCTGTCCCATTTAGAACGGTGATAGTGCCACTCAACGCGATGGAGGTTTTTCTCAACCTTAAGCTAAGACTTGTGTTTCCAAAAGGAATGTGTGATGGTCGCTCGTTCTGATACTGTCATGGACAGATGGATCTGCAGCTGGTCAATTCATAACAATGAGATCACTCTTGTTTTTCCCTCTTGTTGGTTCCCTCACCACCCGCTGTAGACTCAGTTGAGCAGCTATACCCTTTAGGACCTGACCACCTCAGTCAGTAATTCTGTTGCAGAGCTCGTCTCGATAGTGGACATTGAAATCCTGTACCCAGAGTACGTTTGACACCATTTTACTTCCTCAGTGCTTCCTTCAAATGTTGTTCAACATGAAGAAGAACTGATCCATCAGCCAAGGGAGGACAGTACGTGGTAATCAGCAGGAGCCATGAGATTTCCTGGTGTCCGGAGTCCATGCTGAGTACTCCAAGGGCAAATCCTCCCTGTCTTGTGCCATGACCTCTGCCTGGTCTGTCCTGCTGGTGGGGCAGGACATATCCAGAGATTTCAGGAGAAAGTGAAGACTGCAGATGCTGGAGGTCAGAGTCAAGAGTCTGGTGCTGGAAAAGCACAGCAGGTCAGGCTGATAACTGGCTTAGGCTCGAAACATCGATTCTCCTTCTCCTCGGATGCTGCCTGACCTGTTGTGTTTTTCCATCACTACAATCTCAATCTCTTGGGATGGTGATGGTGGTGTCTGGTCATTGTCTGTAAGGGTTGATTTCATGAGTATGAGTATGTCAGGCTGTTCCTTGATTGGTCTGTGAGACAGCTCGGCATAATTTGGCACCAAAATCCAGATGTTAGTCTGGAGGACATTGCACCATTGAGAGGGCTGATTCTGTGGTTGTATTTTCTAGTGCCTTCTTAGATGACGAGTGGTCCATCCAGTTTCATTCCTTTGTTAAGACTTTGCAGTGATTAATACAGTGAGTAGCTGGCTGGGCCACTGTCAGGTTGGGAGGGTTTTTTCTGCCATTGACAATGTTTCCATGGAGATCAGGAGATTCCTAATTCCAGTTATTTTTTCTTGAATTCAGATTCCACCATCTGCCAAGATGGGATTCGAACCAGGACTTCAGTCGTTTGTTTTAATATTTTGGATAAAATTTAAATACATTAGGTTTGTTCACTCACTTTAAATATCACTTACCCAGGTTTGGTTTCTTTGTTTTTGTCCAAACCTACATTTTTCTCCAATCTCATCTCCTGTCAAGCCTTATCAGAGCTCCTCTTGACCCTTTACCCTAATCTCACTAAACCATAGACTTTCCAACTCTCTTTTCTCCTCCACCTCATCAGTCCCCTTCACCTATTCACAGACATTGTTCCTTGTTCTGTCTTTTCTGGTTATGGTCCTTCTCTCCCATTCTGTGAAAAACTGATATTTGACCTCACGTTTGTTGGAAAATCCTGCTCCATCTCCACACTCCCTTTCCTTTCTGAATTCCATGCATTTGGTGTCCCTCATGGATCTATCCTTGGCCCCTCCTGTATCTTGCCTACATACTGTCAGGAGGTGATATTGTGCAAAAGCACCATGTTGGGTTTAACATGTACACTGATGTTGCCCAACTCTCCCTCCCCATCATCCCTCTCCATTACTCCACTGTTACTCAGTTATCAAATTACTTACCACATTCCCACTACTTGATTAGGTGCAATTTCCTCCAATGAAACATTGTCACAGTTAAACCCATTGCCTTACAAATTCCTTTTCCTAACTGCTGAACCTCTCCCTCTCACTGGGAATTATGCAGCAGAACTAGACTCTTCACAATGTTGCTGTTATATCTGACGCGAAGCTGACCTTCTTATTAGACATCTACACAATCCCAAACACCAGGAATTCCAATCTCTAAACCGTTGCTTATCTCCTCTTCACCCTAGCTCCATTGCTACTAAAAACCCTTACCCATGTCTGTGTTACCTTTAAACTTGACGAATCCAAAGCAGAACCCTTGATTCTGTGACTGGCTCAGAATCTGGTTTCAGACTCCCCTTTCAGTATTTACCCTCAGACACATCAGTATTTATTCTGTCAAACCCCTTAAGAATCTGGTGGTGCGGTCTGATTGTTGCTGGTGGAAATGGCAGAGGATGATGTGTTGTATCTGGGTGGAAGGTAAGGACTTGGGGTGGGGGGGGGGGGTGTTCTATCCTTGTTGCAATTGGAGGTGTGGGTTTCAAAGGCAGAGGTGCAGGAAGTGGAGGAGATATAGTGGATGGTATTGACCACATGGGAGGGGAAATTGCACTCCTTGAAATATGGGGCCATTTGGTATGTTCTGGCCTCACTGGAACACTGCAGTAAGCATGAGACAGAGATGTTGGCCAGGGAACAGGCTCGTGTGTTAAAGTGGCAGGCAGCTGGAAGCTCGGGGTCTGTTTTTGCAGCAGAACGTAGATCATCAGTCGCCATTTCCGCCACCTCCACTGAGATGCTGCCAGACACAGGTTCCTGTCCCCTCCATTAACAGCTATGCACCCCCCCCCCCAAGCCAGATGGTAATCCACTCCTTTGTCTTTCCAAATGTTCGAGTCTCTCTTTGGGTTATGTCCCTGCCTATTATTTACTCTTTAACCCCTATGATCTGCAGGTTAGTTGAATTGGCCAAGCTAAATTTCCCATAATGCTCAGGGATGTGTAGGTTAGTTGCATTAGTCAGGAGAAATATACAGTAATAGGGTAGGTGAATGGGTCTGGGTGGGATACCCTTCGGAGGGATGCTGTGGACCTTTTGGGCCAAATGGCCTGTTTCCACAGCGTCAGAATTCTAATTTTCCCAGCTCCATCGGTTCTGAGGAAGGGCCACTGGACAGATTTCTGTTCCCAGATGCTGCCAGACCTGCTGAGATTTCCCAGCACCATCTGCTTGTTGTTCCTGATTGACACCATCCATACACCGTCCAGGTTTGATTCAGACAGGGGGAGGATCCCACCACTGACCTCACAATGGGGTCCAGCTGATTGATGGCAGCTTCGGACCAATAGGAAAAGGTGGTGGGACTGGTGGACCAAGTGCAACTAGTTGGTCATCCAAACAATGGGAGTGAATGAGGGGCGTGGCCAGTGGTATGACACGTCACCAGTAACTCTGCTGATGCAGTGCCACGTAACTCGGCCGTCGGTGAATGTGGGAGACACAAACAGGGAAGGGGAGAGTGGCCTTGGAGACGGAGATAATGAGTCACTTTCGACTGGAAAGTTTTAATTACACTCTGTGCGGTTTGAAAGTCTGAACTGGAAACTCTTAATCCCCCGTTTGCAGCAGATGGGAAAGTGGCTGCGGCCCTCAGGCTGTGAAAGGTCCTGGGATATGGCCGCCATTTTTATTGGGGGTAAGGTATAGTGAGGCGCATGTGCATGTCCCCTTCCTCGGGTGGTGGGGGGGGGGCGTGCAACTTGAAAAGAGGCATTTACACATCAAGCACATACCAAGAAAAAAGTGTGTCTTTATATTCTTCCTGTACTGACTGAGTTTTGTTTTGTGAATTCATTTCATAGGATATTAAATGAGAATAATTGGGGCTGGGATCTCAAAAGCAAGTTTTTACAGTCAATGGGGTCATCAGGATCTGAATGTTATTGGCATTTAACTGTGGAAGGAGAAAGGTTTCTCTGCTCTGTTTGTGGGAAGATATCTCCAATATTTTTGTTAAGAAGAAAGATGTACAAATTCATGATTGGGTCACCCTTTGGGTATCTGCTGTGTTCTGGGCCCTACAGCTGAGGAAGGAGATATAAGCCTGAGAGGGAGCACAGATTTATCCAAATTACACCTCGTCTCTTTGTAAGAACTCTCAGATTTAGACCCAATCACCCACTTCATGATGTTAACCTGTAAACTTCATATTTTTAATTACCTGTAAACTTCCCATTAAAAATCCTTTTGGACTAAAATTCCATTACCTTTTCAGGTGGAATGTTCCAGCTTCTGACAACTGTCTGTTCATTCCGAAACTGCTGAGGTCCATGTTGACTCTGGGGTTACAAAAGGCTGAATTGAAAGATGAGGTGCTGTCCCTGAGCTCCCATTGAAATGCATTGGAACAGGACAGGAGGCTGAGGGCAGTGTAGGTGTGAGCAGACAATGAAAATGACAGGGCTGCACTATGAGGGCTGCTTGGCTCAATGAGAGTGTTCTGGAGTTGGGTGTAAACAGAGTGGGGTGAGACAGGGAGAAGGTGAAGCTGAAACTCAGTTTTAGTTCAGGCCTTTCAGAAATTCACAGTCCCAATGGGAACAGCCAGTTTTTAAGTGATACCTGCGGAGTATTTTTTTAACAGTTTTTAAAGTATTTTTTTCCTGAGGGCAGTTGAGAGTTAACCACATTGCTGTGGGTCTGGAGTCACATGTAGGCCAGACCAGGTGAGAATGACCGTTTCCTTCCCTACAGGACATTAGTAAACCAGATGGGTTACTAACAATCAACAATAGTTTCATGGTCATCATTCGCCTTTTCATTCTAGATTGTATTGAATTCCGATGCTGCCATCAGCCATGTTGGGATTCTATCCCTAATCCTCGGAACACTGTACATATCACTCATCTGGCAGGAATACCATTAAGCCATTGCCTCCCTTTTTAGCAATGTTTAAAATAAAGTTCCATCATTCTACGTGTACAATGTGAGATAAAATACTGCAACGTCCATGTGTCAGCCTCTCCAAAAGGTCAATCAACAGAAATTTGTTTGAGGGCGAAATATTTCACTTATTTTTCGGGGGTGGGTGGGTTATTAAACAAAAATGAATCCAAATAAAAACCTTAAGCCACGGCCATGTAATTTCTGAAGCCGGAGGGAGATTACAGAGACAGGGAGGGTGGTGAGGCTGGAGGGGGATTACAGAGACAGGGAGGGTTGTGGGGCCAGAGGGGGATTGTTGTCCAAACATCACTGTGGTGTACATGGACTGCAGCATTTCAGGGAGGCGGTTAACCACCACTTTCTCCAAGACAAGTAAAGGTGGCCAATAAATACTGGTCTGGGCAGCAAGGGCAACCCCCAGTGAATAAAACCAAGCAGTGACCTCTCTGAGCTGACTTGTTGTGAAGTTAAAAACCTCTCTGGAAATGGAGTGGGCAGAGAAGAGAAACAGTGACATTTCACAGCTGCCCTCAGAGAGACCTCACCCTTGGAAGTACTCAGAGCCGGGGATCAGCTCAGTGAGTTTCAGTCTCTTCAAATATCAATCTTAGTCGGTTTTATTTTATTAAATCTACAATCGTGAGTCAGGTGACTATTTCTTTTTAATGTCTTAGGGTCTCTTGATTAAATGTTTAAGATATAAAACGTAAGCATTAAGTTATTCTCGGGCAGTATTTTTCGAGCAGTAAGACTGTGCCTTTGTCTTGGTCTGTCGATTGTTAAGGCGGAGAGATGGCCTGTTGTAGAGTGGCGTGCTGTTCCTGTCAGATGAGGGAGATTAGGGAGAGTTTCAATGATCCTGATAATTGTCTGCAGGAAGTGTGATTGCAAATCCTATTGGAACGTATGGATTGGTGGAGGAGTGATTAAAGGCAGTGAAGAATTGACAGGAGCCGGGGGTGGGGTGGGCGGTGTGATAGGTGGCAGTCTCAGGAATGCAGGATACTGCAGATACAGTCAGGTAGATGGGTTACCTCCAGGAAAGCTAGGAGGGGTAGGTTGGTACTGCAGGAGTCTCCTGTGGCTATCCCCATCTCAGACAAGTATACGGTTTTGGAAAATGTAGGTGGTAATACACTTTCAGGGGAATGTCGCACTGACAGCCAAGTTACTGGTACTGAGACTGGCTTCTAACATAATGTGAAGTATATCCAGTTCCACACGATCGATGGTGAGAGGGGACTCTCTAGTCAGGGGCACAGTCTGCCGTTTCTGCAGCTGACAGTGAGACATCAGAATGGGGTGGTGCCGCCCTGGTGCCAGTGTCAAGGATGTCTCTGAGGGAGCAGAATATTCTCAAAAGGGAAAATAACCAGTGGGAGGTCATTGTACATTGGTACCAATGGCGTAGGAAGGTGAAAGCATGGGGTCCTGACGAGCAGGGAGATTTGCTAGTGCCACTCGGGAGGCATTAAACCAGTGAGGGAGTCGGGGTAATCCTAAAGGGATAGTGAGAAAAGAGGTGAGTCTGAGGCTGGTAATGTTCACAGGTCAGACTGTCAAGGCAGGCAAGAGCAAGTCACAGAATGAGGTGCGATGGACCAGTTACACTGCATTTATTTCAGTGCAAGAGACCTGACAGGTCAGGCAGATGGGCTCAGGGTATGGTTTTGAACAAGGCTGTCTATGGAACCACAGGGGGTGCAAAAGATATGCAAATATTTCACGTCATTTTTATTGGTGAAGTATATGAAGCTCGAGAGTTTGGAGAAATAAACACTGGTAACTTGAAAAGTGTCCATGTTACAGAGGTGGTGGTACTGGATGTCTTAAATCGCATCAAGGTGGATAAAGCCCTGGAACCTGATCAGGTGTATCCTGGAACTTTCTGGAAATCTAGGGAAGTGATTGTTGGGCCTCTCCTGAGGTATTTGTATCATTGATAGCGACAGGTGAGGTGCCATTATTTTTAAAAACGTGGTAAGGAGATGCCATGGAACAAGAGAACAGTGAGCCTGAAGTCAGTGGCAGGCAAGTTGTTGGAAGGGATTCTGAGGGACAGGATATCCATCTCTTTGGAAAGGTAAGGAATGATCAGGGAGAGTCAATGTGGCTTTGTACATACACAATTGGGTCTCACTAACTTGAGTGAGTGTTTTGAAGTGACAAAGAAAATTGATTAAGCCAGGTAGTGAATGTTGTTTATATGAACATTCAACAAGGTTCCACAAAGCAGACTGGTTAGCAGGGTTAGATAACATGGAATGCAGGGAGAGCAAGCCATTACAAAACTGCCTGGAAGGTAGGAGACAGAGGATGATGATGGAGGGTTGCTTTGCGGACTGGAGGCCTGTGAGCAGCAATGTGCTGCAAGGATGGATATTGGGCCCTTAAATAAATGACTTGAATGTGAATATATGAGGTATGGTTAGTAGGTTTACAGAAGACACCAAAATTGGATGTGTAGAATAAAGAAGGTTAGTTCAGAATACAACAGGATCTTGATCAGATGAGCCATTGGAGCAAGGAATGGCAGACGGAGTTCAATTTAGATAAATGTGAGCTGTTGTATTTTGGAAAGGCAAATCAGGGCAGGATTTATACACTTAATGGTAAAGTCCTGGGGAACATTGCTGAACAAAGAGATCTTTGAGTGCAGGTTCCTAGTTCCTTGAACGTAGAGTCACAGGTAGGTAAGGGAGTGAATGCAGCATTTGGTATGCTCCCCGTTATTGGTCAATGCATTGAATGCAGCTGTTGTAACGTCATATTGTGGCTGGACAGGGCACTGATTGAGGCCCTTCTGGAATTCTGTTTTCAGTTCCAATCTCTCTGTTCTCGGAATAACGTTGAGAAACTTGATAGGGTTCAGAAAACATTTGCAAGGATTTTGCCAGGGTTGGACGGTTTGAGCTTATTGGGCAAGGCTGAATAGGCTGTCTATTTTCCCTGGAGAGTTGGAGTCTGAGCGGTGATCTTATAAAATCATGAAGGGCATGGATAAGGTGAGCAGTCAGGGACTTTTTCCCAAGTTCGGTGGGTCCAGAACTAGAGGGTACAGGCATAAGGTGAGAGGGAAAAGATTTAAAAGGGATCTAAGGGGCATCTTATTCATGTTGAGGGCATTGCAAGTATGGAGTGAACTGCCAGAGGAAGGGGTGGAGTCTAGTACAGCAGCATTTAAAAGGCATTTGATTGGGTACATGAAGAGGAACGATTTAGAGGGATAAGGGTGAACCGCTGGCAAATGGGACTCCATTAATGCTCTCCATTATTGGTCAATGCATTGAATACAGAAGCTGGGATGTCATATTGTGGCTGGACAGGACATTGGTTAAGCCACTTCTGGAATTCTGTTTTCAGTTTGAATTTTCCTGTTCTGGGAAGGATGTTGTGAAACTTGAAAAGGTTTGGACAAGATTTACAAAAACGTTGCCAAAATTGGAGGATTTGGCCGACAGGGAGAGGCTGAATAGGCTGGGGCTATTTTCTCTGGAGAGTCAAAGACTGAGAGGTGACTTCATGGAGATATATAAAATCACGAGGGGTGTGAATAAGGTGAGCAGCCGGGGTCCTATTTCCTCAGGTTAGGTGGATCCAAAACTAGAGCACCTGGGTTTAAATTGAGAGGGGAAACATTTAAAAGGGATCTAAAAGGCAACGTTTTCAAGCTGAGTGTGGTGTGTGTATGGGAGGGGTTACCAGATGAAGTCGTGAAGGCTGAAAAATCACAACATTTAAAAGGCTTCCAATTGGGTCCATGAATAGGAAGGGTTTTGATGGATACAGGCCAATAGCTGGTAAATGGGAATCCATTCGTTTAGGATTCCTCGTTGGCATGGACGAATTGGACCGAAGGTCTGTTTCTTTGATCCTAATAAATTAAGATGCATTCCTCTATTTTGTGGCGAGCTAGCTGAAGCAAACATAAATATCCTTGGAGCTGAGAAGGTGAAGCAGTGATTTCGACCTGGTGCAGATTTGGTTCCAAGGTCTTGAATTTGCAGAGAGAGAGAGGAATTGTTAGCACTGTCACAATTTTTAGTAACTACTTTCAAGTAATTGGCAAATAATACAAGGTGAAAATGTGAATACTATTTTCCTCAGTAAGTTCTGAGCATCTGGAACAGTCTGAACGACACAGATTCAGCAGGTATTCTGAAACAGACTTGGAATTTTACTTTTTAAGGTAAGATTTGGGGGGCCGTGGGCACATGGGAGGGGACTTGGGACCGACTTGCAGCATCTCCAGAGGGAGAGAATACAGCCCCAATGGGCTGAATAGCCCCCAGCCCCTGTGCTCTGTGATACAGCCCCATTCACTGTGAATGATGGAGCTCATCCCAGGGCAGAGACAGGGAGGAACCAACCACTCTCAATCGGCGCCAGCTTAATTAACGACAGCTCCAGACCAATAGGAGAGGTTGTGTGGTCCTGCAGCCAATGGGAGTGAATGAGGGGTGTGGCCAGCAAGACAGCGCCTGTCCATGAGCTGTGCAGATGCCGTGTCACTGTTTGGGGTTGGGAGAGACAGCAGAGACTGGGACAGAGGCTGTGGGACCTGAATTACAAACTCCCGGTAAATTAAAACCAAAAGAACTGCAGAAGATGTAAATCAGAAACAACAACCAGGAGGTTCTGGAAAAGCTCAGCAGGTCTGGCAGCATCTGTGATGAGAAATCAGATAAAGTTTCAGACCCAGTGTCCCTTCCTCAGGACAGATATTACTGAGAAAACAAGTCAGTTTTAGTGCAGAAGTTAGTGTGGGGGGAGGATAAAAGGAGTAAACGATAGGTGGGGATAGAGTGAGAAGAACGGTTGGGTAAAGGAGTGGATAACAATCTGTCTGGGGGAGGATGATTAGCTGTTAATGGAGACTGTTAGTGGCTAACTATAGGTAGTGTGTAATGGCAGACTGTGAGAACTGGTGTGTGGGGTAGGGGGCTACGACATGAGGTTGTTAACTTATGGTTAGCATCAATGAAGTAAACACAATGACTGCAGATGCTGGAAAGCAAATAGTGGATTAGTGGTGCTGGAAGAGCACAGCAGTTCAGGCAGCATCCAACGAGCAGCGAAATCGACGTTCGCTGCTCGTTGGATGCTGCCTGTTCTGCTGTGCTCTTCCAGCACCACTAATCCAACTCATGGTTAGCCACTAGCTGTCTCCATTGTGAGCTGTTCCCCACCTATATCACTCCACGATTGAAGCTGCCGAGGACACGAACCTTTGGAATATCCTCCCTAACTCCCTCTCTCCGCCTTAAAGATGTATCTAAAAATCGTTCTCTTTAATCAACGTTTCCATCATTCGTGAAGCATTTGAGGAGATTTGTCAATGTGAAAGGCTCCATACAATGCAGGTAGTTGTTGTTATTGTCTGACCTCAGGAGAAACAGGGATGAGCCCTCTCTCTCTCATACCTGATGAACAGCAGTAAAAGCAGGAAGCACTGAGCATGCTCCAGCCCACAACGGGCCTCGGATTATTGATGTCAGCGCAGGACCAATAAGAGTGGGGGAACGGGGCTAGAGGTGCTCGTTGGTCTTTCAACCAATCAGAATGAATGAGGGGCGGGGCAATACTCAACCACGTGATAAACTTCACTGACAGCACAGTGTTGTTGTGACCAAGGCATTGGAAATGTGTGAAGGTGCAGGGCAGGGGGAAGGAAAAACATATTGACCAGGAAGAGGAGGAAATTTTCATGGTATGGGATGAGAGGTTTTACAGAACTTGGTGCACGTAGTAAAACACAAATTAAAAAATCCCAAATTCTGTACCATTTTCCCTCCCGATAATGCATTTTGCACTCCCTGAAATATCAACTGTGTGTTTCTCCGTCCACAGATACCAGTGATCAGTGCCAAAGCCCCATTGCCTATAGAGAAGGTGATGTTTGACTTCCTTGTACAGCTACAGTTCGTGTGGTGAAGGTGCTCCTACAATGTGTTTGGGTAAGAGCTGTTATAGATTATTCACTCAGCGACAGTGAAGAATTGACAAAATGTGTGCAAATCAACAACAGTTGTTTTTTTTTATCATGTTTATAATTCCACAGACATATGATTGAGAACTTGTGACATAAGGCCACAGCTGGAGATATTAGGTCAGGTGATCAAAAGAATTGCCAAATAAGCAGGTTTTCAGGAATACCTTAAAGGAGGAAAGCAGGTCTGAGGGGGTTAGGGTGGGAATTCCATACCGTGTTGCCTTGGCAACGGTAGAAACAGCTAGACAGGTGAAGCATTTATTAAACATATCGTTGGGAGTCTGAAAGAAAATGAGTTGTCGAGGTCTCACAGATTGTGTGGTTCAGGGAGACAGGGATGTTCACAGCCAGGAATTACATCAAGGGTGAGAATTTTAAATTGTTGCTTGTTAATAGGAGCCTTTTGATGAATCAACAAGTTTTGGTACAAGTGAGCGCTTGGGCAGTAGGGTTTTAGATACTCTTGAGATTACATGGAAGTTGAATGTGGGAGGCTGGCCAGGAGTGTGTTTGGATCATGAAGTCTGGAGATAACACAGGGATGGAGGAGTATTTCAGTAAATGAGCTGAGACTAGGGTGGAGTTGGGTGATGTCACTGATGTAGGAATAGTACTTTTGGAGTTGGGCTGCTCCTCCTCCTCATCACCCCCCCTCCCCCATTCACAGATATTGTTCCTTGCTCTACCTGTCTGTCTTTTCTGGTTATGTCCTTCTCTCCCATTCTGCTACAAACTAATATTTGACCCCACCGTTGTTGCAAAAACCTACTCCATCCTGACTCTCCCTTTCCTTTCTGAATTCCCTGTATTTGGTGTCCCTTAAGGATCTCTCCTTGGTCCCTCCTGTTTCTCACCTCCATACTGCCAGGAGGTGACATTGTCCTAAAGCACCGTGTTAGGTTTCACATGTACACTGACAATGCCCAGCTATCCCTCCCCATCATCCCTCTCCATTACTCAGTTATCAAACTGCTCATCACGCTCCCACTACGCGATTGGCTGCAATTTCCTGCAACGGAACATTGCAATGGTTAAACCCATTGCCTTCAGTTGCTATTACAAATCACTTTCCCTTACTGCTGAGCCCCTCACTCTCCCTGGGAACTGTCTGAGGCAGAACCACACTCTTGACAATATTGCTCTCATATCTGACCCCAAGGTGACCTTCTGATCAGACATCTACACAATCACAAACACCAGGAATTCCAATCTCTTAAAATGTTGCTTGTCTCCACCTCACCCCAGCTCCATTGCTTATGAAACCCCTGACCTGTGTCGGTGTTGCCTTAAACTTGACGAATCCAAAACAGAATCCGTGATTCTGTGACTGACCCAGAATCTGGTTCCAGACTCCCTCATGATGGGAAACATCCTCTCAGTATTTATCCTGTCAAACTCCTTAAGAATCCTACATGTTACAATGAGATCCCCTCTCATTCTTCCCAAATCCAATGAGTAGAGTCCCAACTTCTTCAGCCTTTTCTTTAAAGATAATCCCTGCAAACCAGGGTTCATCCCAGTCAATTTTCTCTGAAATACCTCTGATGGAATGATGTATTTCCTTAAATAAAGGGACCAAAACTTCTGTCATTACTCCAGATGTGGTCTCACCTGCACTTTATAAAGTTCCTGTCAGGTATATACGCCAAACAACTCCCTTTAAACTTGCACAGATGTTAGAAATGCTCAGCAGGTCATGCAACATCTCTGAAGAAAAATCAGTTAAAGTTTTGGGTCTGGTCACCCTTCCTCCGATACGTTAACTCTAATTTCTTTTCACAGATGCTGCTAGACCTGCTGAGCTTTTCCAGAAACTTCTGTTTCTCTTCCTGGTTCACAGCATCTTCAGTTGGTTCGGTTTTCATATCCTTTAAACTTGCCATCTCTCTTCTAGAATTTGTCATTTCCACCTTGGAAAAAAGATTCACATTTGTTTGGACTCCCCTACCCTGAGAAAAAAAGAAACCATGACTAGTCACACTATCATTGCTCCTCATAATTTTTATAAAGTTCGATAAAACTACCTAAAGTGTCCAGTGCTGCAGGGAAATAGCCTCAGCCTATTCAGCCTCTCCCGATGGTTCAAATGTTCCAATACTGGCAACACCCTGGAAAAAAATTTCTGAACTCTTGCAAGTTTCCCAACATCTTTCCTTTCGCAGGGAGACTGCAATTGAAAGCAGTCTGGGGATTCCAAAATTGGCCGAGCCAATAAACTGCAACCGAAACATGATCTCCCAACTCCTATACTCAATGCACTGCCCAATAACAGCTAGCATACCGCACACCACCTTCACCGACCTGTCTCCCTTCAACCACACTTTCAAGGAACTATCAACCCACACTGCACGGTCTGTTTGTCTGTCAACACTTCCCAGGAACTTGTCATTAAGAGGTTGAGTCCTATTCTGGTAACATCTTTGTGAAATCAGGGAGACCACAATTGAATACAGTATTCTAAAACTGACCTCACCAATGCCCTACTCAGCCACAACGTGCCCTCCTAATCCCTATACTCAGTGACAGAATCCCTACAGTGTGGAAGCAGGCCTTTCGGCCCATGAGACCATACCAACCATCGGAACAGCATTCCACCCTAACTCTGTAACCTACCATTACCCAAAGCTCATCCAGCTAACCTGCATGTCTTTGGATTTGTGGGAGGAAATTAAGAGCACCCAGAGGAAGCCCACGCAGACACACAGGGAGAATGTGCAAACACCACACAGACAGTGGAATCGAACCAGAGTCCATTTATTGATCAGCACGTTCCATTCAATGTTCGTGTCCTAAATGCCACGTTCAGAACCTGATCTCCCTGAAACTCTACTTTCCAAGAACTACGCAGTTGTTCTGAGCCCTTCAGAGGGAATTAAGGTGAGGAGGAGAAAACAGGAACAGGGTTGAGCTTAAGATCTATAAAATAACTCTACATTTTCTGCCCATCTTCCCCTGCTCTCTCTGCCCGCCCACCCCCACCCCCCCCGTCGGCCTGTTCCCCCCTCCCCTCTGTTGGCCTGACTCTTTTTTTCCCCCACCCCCCCCCCCCCCACATCGGCCACACACCCCTCAACCCGTTGGCCTGTTCTCCCCCTCTGTCGGCCTGTTCCCCCTTTCTGTCAGTCGCGCCCGACCACCCTTTGTTCCCCGTGTCTGTTCCCCTCCTCTCTAATCCCACTTTCTGTCCTCATCTGTCTCTATGCCACTCCTCTCAATCCCCCCTCTCTTTCTCCACCCATTTCAGTCCCACCCCTCTAAATCCACCCATCCCTGTCTACCTACCTACCCTCCCTCCCAGTCCCCTCGTTCTGTACTCCCCCACTGCAGGGCAAATATCTTGTCTATTTACCCTGTCCATGCCCAGCCTGATGTTAAAAATCTCTTTCAGGTCACCATTCAGCCTCTGACGCTCCAGGGAAAACAGCCTATTCAACCCTGGCAACATGCTTTAATTCTAAGTTTGGTAGAAGATTTGTAACTCGGGTGCTCATTGTTGTGGTTCTGTTCGCCGAGCTGGGAATTTGTCTTGCAAACGTTTCGTCCCCTGTCTAGGTGACATCCTCAGTGCTTGGGAGCCTCCTGTGAAGCGCTTCTGTGCTGTCGCTTCCGGCATTTATAGTGGCCTGTGTCTGCCGCTTCCGGTTGTCAGTTCGAACTGTCCGCAGTAGTGGCCGGTATATTGGGTCCAGGTCGATGTGTTTGTTGATAGAGTTGGGCAAACAGAGAACAGCCAGGGAATTCCTAGAGGCATGGCACTCATCCACAGACTCTATCAACAAGCACATTGACCTGGACCCAATATACCGGCCACTACAGCGGACAGCTGGAACTGACAGCCGGAAGCGGCAGACACAGGCCACTATAAATGCCGGAAGCGACAGCACAGAAGCGCTTCACAGGAGGCTCCCAAGCACTGAGGATGTCACCTAGACAGGGGACGAAACGTTTGCAAGACAAATTCCCAGCTCGGCGAACAGAACCACAACAATGCTTTAATTCTTTTCTGATCTCTTTAAGAGCATCCATCTGATAGGAAGGAGAACAGAATTCTATGGAATATTGATTCGGCAACTTTTGCAATGTCCTGTACAGCCGCACTATGACCTCCCAACCCCTATACTCAATGCTCTGACCAGTAAACACAAGCGGACCAACTGTTGCCTTCACTATCCTATCTACTTGCTACTCTACTGTCAAGGAACTATGAACCTGCAAGGACTCTTTTTGTTTAGAGCACTCCCCGGGAACTTACTATTAACTGTATAAGTCCTGCTAAAGTTGGCTTTTCCAAAATGCAGCAGCTCGCATTTTTCTAAACTAAACTCCTCAATCCATCAACCATCTGATCCAGATCCTCTTGTACTGTGAGGTAATCTTTTTCACTGTCTACTACATCTCCCATTTTGGTGTCATCTGCAAACTTATTTACAATACCTCTTATGTTCACATCCAAATCATGGATATAAATGACGAAAAGTAGTGGATCCAGCACCGATCCTTGTGAGACTCCACTGGTCACAGGCCTCCAGCCTGAAAAGCCCCCTCTGCCTTCTACCTTCGGGCCAGTTCTGTACTCCATGCGATCTAACCTTGCTGACCAGTCTCCCATGAGGAACCTTGTCAAACACGTTACTGAAGTCCATGTAGATCATGTCCATGCTCTGACCTCAGCAATCCTCTTTGTTACTTCTTAAAAAAAACTGAGTCAAATTCATGAGATATGATTTCCCATGCACAAAGCTGTTATTGGTATCCAGGATTTAACTCTGTACATTGGGGTCTGCGTTGCCCAGTTATAGGTGTTAATATTCTGGATGAAGTTCAAGGACGCCAGCATTTTCTCAGTGAGTCTGTATTGAGTCTTGTTCATGTCACCAACACAGGGGAGTTCCTTTTGAAAGGCAGTCCTTGTATCCCTTGCCCACCAGGGAATAGTGTACGTGTCCTTACCTCTAGATCAGGAGGATCAGGCTCAGAGTTGAGTAACAGCATCTTTGAAGAGGCTGATTAGTAAACCTGCCCAAGCCACCAGGCCATACTGTCTCCCAGCTGTCCCTGCCTGAGCCTCCAAACAGACCCTTCCTGTAGTTTCTCTCCTGTCAGACTCTCCCATTGCTCAGTTTGTCCAGGATCCCCGCCTGCTGCTGCACTGCTCCTGTCCCTCACTGACCTGTCCATCTCCCAGTGTTCACCACATTCATTCATTGTTTACAATCTCGTTGTCCCAGTCCTCCAGCCCCGCCCCCTCCACCCTATAGAGACAGCTCAGTGGTTGGCACTGCTGCCTCACAGCACCAGGTACCCGGGTTCGATTCCGGCCACGGGCGACTGTCTGTGTGGGGTTTGTGCATCCTCCCACAATCTAAAGATGTGCAGAGCAGGTGAATTGGCCATTCGAAATTGCCCATAGTATTGATTAAATTAGTTAGGGGGCATAGGTCTGTGTAAGTTACTGTTTGCAGGGTCGGTATAGACTTGTTTGGCCGAAGGGCCTGTTTCCATACTGTAGGGATTCTGATATATTGGGCAGCAGCTGCTGTCAATCACCTGGACTCCTGTATGATCGGGAGCTCGTGCTGTAGGAGGGGAGACAAGTGCATGGGTGCAGTGCTGGCAATTGTGGGATTATGCACAGTATAGGTCAGTGCCTGGGAAGGAGGCTGTGGGTGTGAGGGATTAATCTATCATTAGCAGCTTCATCCCTCTGGGAGCAGGACCCAGGGGAATGGCCCCTCTCTTGCTACCCTGATATGTGATCAGACTATCAGTGGTGCAGCGTTTTGCAGAAAGTTATTAGAACTCTTTTGTGAAGATTCAGGGTTGTTATGGAAAGGGACAAGGATGGGCCTGCAATTAGAATTCTAATTTGGCTCATTTTAGTAAGATGGGTCTTGGCCAGAGTGTGCAGGAAGCTGTGTATGCAGGATGGTTCTCATCAGGAGCTAGGAAACTGGATTCGAAGAGAGAGTGTGTGAGAGAACTGGGTGTGGAGGAAAGGAGTGGGGGGATTGGTTTGGATTTCAGTTCACAGAAGAGAGAAATTGTGAGACTGAGGTTTAAAGCTTTGGGAGAAACAAGAAAACTACAGTTTAATACTACAATTGTCTTATGAATTTCCATCCTGTATTAACAGTGGTAACTTGTGTGCTCTGTTGTATGGTACTGAAAGGGTGGATTTGCGGATGAGAAATACAAATTGAACTTCATGGTCAAATCTGATAGTTACTTGATCCGTGCCGATCTGAATATCATTGGCCTTTTCATCTGGATGGAAAGGTGTGCATTCTGTCCGTGGGCAAATATTTCAAATCTCAATGTGACTGGAAAAGTACTGAGACACAGCCAAGTCCATGTCAGCGTGGTGAGTGTGGAGAGAGAGTTCATTTGTTTTTGAAAGTCTGAAAAATCATGGCACATTTCCCAGGAACAATGAAGCCACAACTTTGCTTTGTAGAAGGACAAGTCTTTAATTAACCATGCAACCAGAAAGACACAAGGATACCTGCACCATGGGGAACACTATGAAAACGGGATTGTTGTAAAGGGGTTCATTCTCGATCATGGATTGTAATCCATTGGCATTGTCCCGTCGGTTCCAGCCCCGCAGGGAAACACTGGAAATATGATGGATGTAATGGAGGTTTCAGTTATTAAACTGTAAAAAGTGCAGAACAATTTACAAGGATGTTACCAGGGCTCAGGGGTCTGAGTTATAGGGAGAGGTTGGACAAGGGAGGATTTTATGTTTGGAGCAGAGGAAACTGAGGGGATTCTTTTCTAGAAGTGTATAAGACCATGAGAGGCATGGATAAGGTGAATGCACTCAGTCTTTTTCCCAGGAACTCAAGGATTGGACGGCTTGATTGGATCAGTTGAAGGTTAGAGGAGAAAGAATAAAAGGGAAGCTGAGGGGCAACTGTTTTACACAGAGGGTGGTATGTATATGGAATGAGCTGCCAGTGGAAATGGTTCAGGCAGGAACACTCACAACAGGTAAAAGACATTTGGACAAATACATGGATAGGAAAGGGTCAGAAGCAAATGGGCCAAGTGCAGGGAAATGGAGTTAGCGTGGATGGACTTTCTGGTCGGCATGGGCCAAAGGGCCTGTCTCTGCTGTCAGACTCTATGACTCTAAGTGCATTTGCTATTTCTCCCACTAACTCTGTTGGTATCCTGGGATGTATCCCATCAGGGCAATGAGACTTGTCTACCTTTAGCTACATTAGCATATCCAGTTCTAACTCTTTCACGATAATGGTTATTATCTAGGTCCTCACCTTCCTCAGTCTCCTTATCAATTACTGGCATGTTCTTCGTATCCTCCACTGTGAAGACTGACTGCTGTGTGCTCATATTCCTGAACCCTGCTGGATAGGAATAACTAGGCACAGAACTCAGAGAGGTCTTCTTTGAGACTTTATTGATGAGACATGGCAGTTACCTGGATAGTGTACAAGCAAAACACCTTCAGGCAGCATCAAGTAACTCCCCACCTGTCCAATGTACAGCTCCCACTCTTATACCTTTGTGGTTTGGGACCTTGAATAGAGACTGTCTCTCAGTATTATCTCCATGGCAACGGCAGTTAGAAAGTCTAGTTCAGTTCAGCACTTTGTGGTTAAACCACACACCCCTCCCCCACGCCCCTGTGGCTCCCTCAAGTATGTGATAGGTACTTCAGTTTCAGTGGGGCTGTCTGTCAGGATTCTGATGTGGAGGAGCTGGTGGTGGGGTGGACAAAGTTTAAAAACCACACATCACCAGGTTATAGTCCAACAGGTTTATTTGGAAATACAAGCTTTTGGAGTGTGCTGTGATTTTTAACTTGCTTAGGATTATCTCTATGGTAACAGTTAAGTGCTTCAACAATTAGAGGCCATATGTTCCCCAAACATCATGTTCCCCTCTAGCAGTATAAACTGTTATTCCAGCCCTGGGGATAGCTATTAATCACTTTTCTCCCCCAATCCCATCTCGCTTTCTGTTGATCTTTAAAGTTTTTCTAATCTCCATGGTCATTGCCAATCTGTATGCATTCTATTTCAGTTTGATAGACTCCCTTATTTCCTGAGCCACCCATGGCAGATTATTCCTTTTTTCCTAAAGTCCTTCCTTTTCCCTGATATATACTTTTGCTGAGCACTTCAAAAAATTTCTTTGATATTCCCGCACTGTCCGTCAACTTTCCCACCATAAAGTCTTTGTTTCCAGTCTACATTAGCCAACTCCTGCCTCATCCTATTGTCGTCACCTTTTGTTTAAGCACTGGATCTTGGGATTGGATTTAATCTTCCAACTTTTCATCTTTGTTCTAAATTCAACCAGACTTATCAGAATTCTTTTATCAGATTACGTGGTGAGGCGATGTTTCCTGGGTGTTTTGGTTTTCATTGTCAGTGACCTTGGCTTTGTAATAAAGTACAGGATGGATATTCACACTGCGAATGTACGACGCAATCTAAAACCATAAATCACTGTCTCCCCTCAGTTTAAAATTGCAAAATCATTATCTCCTACACGCTTCCTCACTATCTAAGATTGGAATGCTAATCCACCTGACTATCTGTCATTTTCCGAAAATCTCCTTTGGTGAAGGTGGTGATTTTTGGATTCAGCTTTCCAGTTATTACCGCCTCTCCAAGAACACCCTGCTTTATCCTCAATCATAGAATAGCCTTTATCCACAATCATAGAATAGAATCTCAACAGTGTGGCAGGAGAGCATTGGCCCATCAAACCCCACCAACCATCCAAAGAGCATCCCACCTGGAGCACTCCATCCTTTTAACACTGCATTTCCCATGGCTGATCCACTGAATCTGCACAATCATGGAGACTGTGGACAAGTCCACACGACCCGCCGAAGCGCAACCCACCCATACCCCTACATTTACCCCTTACCTAACACTACGGGCACACACAGAAACACAAAAGGTAGCATGTGTACCTGAGATGAATGAACCTGGACTTAGGAAAATGTGACAACAATCACAACTAGTTAGAATTACAGAATCCCTTAGGCGCACAAAGAGACTATTCGGTCCATCGAGTCTGCAATGACCTGCTGTCCCACCCTACCTCCATAACCCCACATTTAGCATGGCTAACACAACCCACCTTACCTACACACTACAGGCCATGTTAGCACAGCCAATCCATCAAACCTGCACATCTGTGGGAGGGTCACATATTATGTCTAAGTGCTCAGGATTGTGGATGAAGGCTCACAAATACTTGACTCTGACGCAAATCCTCTTTTATTTACAAAATAAAATCTGGGGGAAATTGCAGCCAGACAGATTTCCAATTATCTCATGAGGAAGAGAATTCACAACTTGTGCCCCTGACCCAGGATGCGCAGTGAAGTCACAGAGGTCTGGGAACCATCAGAAATGTAACAAGTTGTGTGCAAGGTGGGGGTGAGACAAGGACAAAAAGACAGTCTGTCACACGGGGGAAGGCAGGAGAAATTAAATTGCAGAAATGGTAGTCCCTCAAGGCCATGGGGAATGGATTTAGGGCTGGGAAAGAAACCAGGAAACAAGGTGAGCAGCTCTGAAAGAAATACATTGAAAAAACAGATTATAACAACATAGAGGGCAGAGTACACAGTCTGAAATTGCTGCTCTCATTGGTGAGTACATAACGCTGTAAAGCCTGGGTCATTCTATTACAGCCAACACATGCAGGATAGGCCAAGTGTCCTCGAGCTGTGCTGAACTTTCTGATAAATTTATTCTGACATTTGGAATTCAGGTCGGATGATGTTCATAAATTCTCAAATTGGACTTGACTTTAATATTCTGGAGAAATGTTAAATCAATCACAATGATCCCATTCTGCAGACTTTAGTCCGCAGCCCTGCATGTTCCAGCATCTCAGTTACATCCATGTCCTTTTATTCTAATGTGATGCTGGTTACTGCCTCTGCCAGTCCATCAATGAGTTCCTGCTCCCCACCATCTCTGAGTGAAATGAATTCTCCTCTCCCCTTCTTTCTGGGAATTAGTTTCAATCTAAATCCTCCAGTTTCTGACCTCTCAGTTAATGAATAGCTCCTTCCTATCCACTCGATCTGGATTCCTCAGCATTTTATCACTTCAATTAAATCTCAGCTCATCCTCCTCAGAAATCATCCCCAGACTATCCAATCTCTCCGCAGAGCAGATATTTTCCAATTGTAGAAACATTCTGATCAATCTCCTCTGTACCCTCTCTGGTGTGATCACATCAACCCTGGAATAAGGGGATCAGAAATGTGGGCAGTATTAGATTAGATTAGATTACTTACAGTGTGGAAACAGGCCCTTCGGCCCAACAAGTCCACACCGCCCCGCCGAAGCGTAACCCACCCATACCCCTACATCTACATTTACCCCTTACCTTACACTATGGGCAATTTAGCATGGCCAATTCACCTGACCTGCACATCTTTGGACTGTGGGAGGAAACCGGAGCACCCGGAGGAAACCCACGCAGACACGGGGAGAACGTGCAAACTCCACACAGTCAGTCGCCTGAGGCGGGAATTGAACCCGGGTCTCCGGCGCTGCGAGGCAGCAGTGCTAACCACTGTGCCACCGTGCTGCCCACTTTAACCGCAGTCAATTTCAGGGTTACCCTTAATTCTGTTTGCTAAAAACTGCTCGTGTCCTCCCTTTGCTTTTCTTAACTCTCTCTTTAAATCCTTCCTAGCTGATCTGTAACTCTCTATTGCTTCATCTGTACCATTTTGCCTCATCAACACATAAGCCTCTTTCTTCTTTTTAACAAGAGATACAATTTCTGTAGTAAACCATGGTTTACAAACTCTGTGCCAGTTGGGTCACCCCACAGACATTGACTTTCCAAAGAGAACAATCCAAGATTTTCTAACCTCTCCCAATCCAGGCAACATCCTGGTAAACCTGTTTCCACCTTCCCAAAAGCCTTCACCTTCTTCCTATAATGTGGTGATCAAAACGGCACACAATCCCCGAAAGGTGGCCTGATCATAGTTTTATTATCATTCCCCTGACTAAAGAAGGCAAGCCTGCCATTCACCTCCTTCACCACTTTCAGGGATCTTTCAGCTTGCAACTGAAGATCCCTCTGTATATCAGTGTTGCTCAGGACCCTTCCGTTTATTGTACAAATTCCTCTTGCTTTGTGTCTTCCAAAATGCATCACCTCACACTTGTCTGAATTAAAATATATCTGCAATTTCCCCACAAAACTTTCTGACTCATCTCTTTCTTGCTGTATCCTTTGACATCATTCTTCACGATTCACAACTTCAACAGTTTGTGCCATCTACAAACTTGCTAATTAAAACGTTTACATTTTCAAACTTTTCATTTATATATATTACAAGCAACAGATGTCCCAGCTCTGACCCTTGTGGAACAGAGGCACTGGTCACAGACCTCCAGCCAGCAACATACCCCTACACAACTGTTACTGGAAGAAATATCAAAGAGGAGCCTTGAGTTCTGTGCTGAGCACCACGACCAATGTTTATTCAGAGCTCCTTACTAATACAGGATGGGAAAGGTCCCTCTCTGGCTCCCCCAGATAAGTCCAGCATTTTGATGTGTTTACTTCATACGATCCAGTAATATTTTCCCCCTGACCTGAACTCCAGAGTTTGGAATGTCAGCTCGGATATTTCCATGTTTCCTTTCCCAGTCTCTGATTCTCTCAGCTCATGCGGCTGCTTTGCCAGTTCTTTTACAAATGGTTTAACCCTATCCTTGTCATTGCACATCTCCAGCCCTCCCACTACCACACATCTCCGGCCCTCCCACTACCATACCCTGTGGTATCTGCATAGTCCATCCAGTCACTAATTCAAAGGGGGACTGTCCCGTCCCCTTTGCTGGGGTTGTCCTCAGTTTTATTAGGCTGCTAAATAGTACTCTAACCCATCGCTGTCCTGTCTCTGAGAGAGCCTTAGTCAGACTAGCTTTCAGTGTCTGCGTCATTCCTTCTACTGTCCCAGAGCTCTGGGGGTGGTATGGGGGATGGGATTTCTGTTCAGTACCAAACAGGTCACATAGCTAAAGAGCTATGTTCCCTGTAACATTTGTCCCTTGGTCAGAATCTGCAGGGGAATGCTTCCACCCATTGAGTAAACCTATTTACTAAAACCCAGCAGGACTTCCTTCCCTGGGATTGGGTGTGTGTGTAAAATCCATCTGTAATTGTTCCCATGGGCCCCTGGGTCCCTGCTGCTGCCTCCATTTTATTGCTTTCCCTGGCTCACACTGTGAACAGACTACACACCTTCGACAAAACCTTGCTGTATTTCTCCCTGTTCCAGGCAAGGATTGTAGTGGATCATCTGATATTGCATTTTATCCTCCCCAATATGGGCCAGCCCATGATATGTTTTTAATAATGTTTGTCTTATACAGTGTAGTGGCACTGCTGGATCATCCAGACTCTGACGTGTCCTATTACTGCCCCACCCTTTTCCCATTCCTGTTTCTGCTGTTGTGGGACTGTTTCTGGGAATATCTTTAAACCTTCCTCTCTCACTTCTGTAGCTACGGCCATTGCCATCTCCTCAAATGTCTGCACTATTTCAGTCAGTATTTCACATAGAAGATTATTAAAGGATTGGACACTCTGGAGGCAGGAAGCAAGTTTCTGCTGATGGGTGAGTCCTGAACCAGAGGACAAATTTTAAAAATAAGGGGTAGGCCACTTAGAACAGAGTTGAGGAGAAACTTCTTCACCCAGAGATGGTGGGTATATGGAATGCTCTGCCCCAGAAGGCTGTGGAGGCCAGGTCTCTGGGTACTTTCAAGAAAGAATTGGATAGAGTGATTAAGGATAGTGGAATCAAGGGTTATGGGGATAAGGCAGGAGCAGGATACTAATTGAGGATGATCAGCCATCATCATAATGAATGGTGGTGCTGTCTCGAAGGGCAGAAGGGCCTACTCCTGCACCTATTGTCTATTGTCTATTCACCTGCCTTATCCACAAACTTACTGCCCCATTGGTGTGGGGTTTTGACTACCTTGTGAGCTCTAATTCTCATTATTGCTGCTTCACTGGGAAAGTTAGCTGCTTCCACTAACTCTCTGACCTGTCCTTCATGCTCTACGTGCCCACAGACAGGGTGATTTACCCTCACCGAGCCCAGGCTATCACTTGGTCATGAACTATACCAAAGGCAT
The DNA here is from genome assembly GCF_047496795.1 of Chiloscyllium punctatum. NCBI lineage: Eukaryota > Metazoa > Chordata > Chondrichthyes > Orectolobiformes > Hemiscylliidae > Chiloscyllium > Chiloscyllium punctatum. The sequence goes on along the minus strand of NC_092769.1, from coordinate 43,407,458 downwards.
GCTGTCTCTCTGTGTATATGCTGACTGCCTGACACCTGGCTAATGTCCGCGCTTCTGTCAGGGCTCGTGATGGTTCTGCCATTTCTGGGTAATTCTCCAAAAAAGTCCTCCAATAATTAAACAATCCTAAAGTTTGCCTTATCCCCTTCACAGTGTGCGGGTGGATAGTTTTGAAATCATGGTCTTTCGTTTCACTGGGATTGTCCCCCTCCGTTCCTGATTTGATCTTCCTGATGTGATGTCCCAGGTACATCTCTCCCTACCTTCCCACGCTCTGTGGGTTAATTTTAAGCCCGGCCTGCCTGACCTGACCCAATACTCTATGTAATATCCGGATATGTTCTTTCTCACCAACTGAGGCAATGAGGTGTTGGTAAGATTAAATCGATGCACTCCATCAGCCATATATCGGTGGGATATACTGGAATATTATGAGGTCCCTGAGGTAACTGGATCCAGGTCTACTGCTTTCCTCAGACAGTAAATACTAGCTTATTCTGACCGTTCTAGGTCCACAGTAACCCATTCACAATATCAAGGGCTGAGACTGTATCCTGTTGCAATTTTAATCCATTAAATAAAGTGGTGTGGTTCAGTACTGTAGGATACTCTTTAGTGGCAGATTTACTGAGGGAGGTCTAATCAATAGTGAGGTGGGATGAGCTGTCCGGCTTCTGTGAATTAGTCTGGGATACTGTTGGTCTGACTATTCCCTGCTTCTCTCAATCTGTTACTGTCACAATTATTGCCTTCTCAGCCCCAGCTTTAATGGGATCCAGTTTGGGTGGGGAGTGAGAGGGCCCTCGATCTTTACAGGATCTACAGATAATAACCCACATTCCTGTTTGAGTTACCCGCCCTGCTGTTTGGGTCCTAGCTATAACTCCCCAGATTCTGTGACTGTTCCAGTCTCCCTGCAAGGTAACTACTCTGGAGATGTCGCCTCTCCTTTGCTTCCTGTCCTGGGCCTGGCCAGATTGTACCCATATTAGAGTTTGTGCCTCTACATCAATAGTTGCTCTGAACTGTTCTAAAATGGCAACTTCCAGAATGGTCCCTTCCTCAGTTTCACACTCCCATATCTGAATATATTTTGCCATATCGATGATCTGCATTGGGACAGATTTATTTCATCCAGCTTCCTTGATTCCCTCTCCAACTGCTCTCATTTTAGTAATTGAGGGGTGAGGGGCAAATCCGTTTCGGTAACTGATATAGATGCTCCTTTTATTAATATTTGTTCTGCTGGTTCCCAAACACAGCGTCAATGAATATTCATGTGCCTACGTGAACACAGGCACACACACAATGTGAACATCTATCTCCCTCTCTCTGCCTACGTTCCTTGTCTATGTGCCCTTTCCTGCTTCCCTTGTAACATTGTGGGTCTGGTTACCCTCCCTGTACTGCAGTACCCTCCCTGTACTGTACTACCCTCCCTGTGTTTCTGAGTTTGTCTCAGCTCTCATGGCCCAATTCAGAATGTGATCAGAATGATCTCCCACTGGCAGTCCCACGTTTATAATTACAGTTAAATAGGGTCCCATGTCATCTGTTAAATACATCAAACCTATTTCATCATCACAGGTTGGGGTTTGGTAATCCCCCGTGGTCCTTACACACCTCAGGCTTCCTCTCTGTATGAGCCTCGATAATACCCTTGGTTCCCTGAGACACCAAGGTTATTTTAGCCCATTCAGTCTGTCCCCTCCCCAGTTTATCCCTGTAATATCTGTGAATGCCTGGAGGCACTCATCGGCTGTGCACTGGGGGGGGGCTCAACCCCTCACCCACTCATTGCAGAGACAGGTTCTGCTGTACACGTCCGGGCATCTTGGCATAAAGGATTTTGGCCTAACACCATCATCGGTGAGACTGTACCTCAACTAATTCATCCATATTGTCCCAATAAGGCCCGTTATTACCATTTCTCTATCAGGCTGGGTGTTAACACACCAACATCTGTTATTCAGCAGGTGAACGGTTCATGTTTGGTTTCTGTCAGTTCCCTTTGTTGCTCCCTACTGTCTGTCCAAGTTGACCTTTGATGCCCAGTGGTGCCACAGACACGGCCTTCTGGACCTTATAGGGCGGTGGGTCATCCCACCCATTGTCGTCCCTCTGTCCATACGTGGATGCTTTGTCATCTAACCCGTTCCAGTCAGTGTCACCATCCTCACTGCCTTCTGAGGACAGCGGGGCACTCGGTACCTCCCCCACTGTAACTACCACCTGGCCCTTTGGCTTTAAGGCCTCACGTCAGAGAGCCACCACCTTCACTTGTTCCTGTTTCCCATAATAATTCAACACATCCTGTCATTCCTGGAATAACACAGAGCAAAATGTGAATTTGGTTTTACTTGAAATATTAATAATTTGACATTCACTTTACATATCTTTAAAGGTGAAAATTCTACTCTGATTATTTAAGTGAATTTAACATGATCATACAGTGAAAATAACCCTCATAATCAACGATAATGAATGAACTGAATAATATGTGATTATTTGTACAAGTTCTTGCATTGAAAATTCAATTTTATTTAATGTTTGTCACCCATTACACCATGGGCATTGTTATTAGGGAATAAAGTAATGGAAGGATATCAGAGAAAATAAATAGACTTGAATTTTAGCTTCACTGGAATAATGAACCAAAACAATATTTGGAAATATGGGTAAACTACATAACAAAGTTTCCAGTGTCATTATTGACGTGAAAACTATTTTAGTTTGCTAGTTGTTTTGCACTAAGAATAATTGGAACTGAATTGTGATTATGAATTGACCATTTAAAATATATTTTAAAGAGAATAGTCATATATATTTTTTGGAGGAAATTAGGAAAGTAAATAAATATGTATACATTGGTATTAATAGTTTTAAAATGTTTAGAAGTTGACTGGGATTATTTGATTGAGAGAGGCTGCATGATTATTAAGACTAATTCACCTTTTTCATTGCATTGTTGGTTTCACTAGAATCTGTTGTGGTCTAAGCTCTTGTTGTGTGCAATGGACTGTCACTCATAGCTTAATTAACCTGCGAGTCCCTGATCAGGTTTCCTTTGTCTGTAAGACAGTCTGTAAGTTTGGGGCACACCTGCTTTTCTGAGGGGAAACAGAGATTCTTTTCAAAGGAAATAAGTGGCAGTTCTCACTGAGAATGTTTTCTACCACACACCATAAACAGGGAAGGGTTTTTCTGAAGAATTTCATTGTCTATCTATAAACTGATGGTACCTGTGTTTGTCAGTTTGTGGAGGATTCAGCACATTTGTTCTGAGCTGTTTTTATACAAGCAGTTGGCTCATTCTGTCTTTGCCAAAAATGTTGTTTACTTTCCCCTTTTACTGTGATTCTGCAGGTTAGAATATTCTGAGAGTCAATAATGTCCAATAACTGAACATTGAATGATTTTGACTCTAACAGAGCAGTGGCCTTGTTTTCAGCTCATTATTCACTTTCCATTTCCTGGTTGTGTTGAATGTTACAGAAACAGGCTCTGAGCAATGTTTCCATTCACTTGTGTTGGAGTCACTGTCAGCCACGTGGTCAGTCAGTTTCAGGCTGATGGATCAGTTTCTCTGTCCTATTAGATGGTGGTCACTTGCTCAGTTTCCGATGGCTCACCTGAGCGTCAGTCCATCAGCTGCTGAAACCCTGCATCCAGCATTTGTTCCCTCTCACAGTGACTACTCCAATAAAGTCCCAGCTTGTCTCCCACATTCACCTCCATACACTCATGATCACCTCAGATTCTACTGTCTGTGTCCTTTCAGCAAGTTGTGTAAGACACCGACTTCAGTTTTAACCTGATCTATATTATGTTCAGAAAGATCATTTCAAAATGTGGTTCACTGCTTCTTCAGGACCTTCCTGAAGAAGGGCTTATGCCCGAAACGTCAATTCACCTGGTCCTTTGATACTGCCTGACCTGTGCTTTTCCAGCAACACATTTTCAGTTGTAATTGTAGTAACCAGTTAATTACAAGTTACTGACAAAATAATTTAAGAGGAGCTGCTATTGGTGGTGGAAATGCTGCTGGTTGGTATAACAAAGGCTGGGGTGAATACTGTACTCGGTTTTGATGAGAATGTTGAGCAATGTAAGATTCTTTTATCTTTGTTAATAAGAAGAGGCAGAGATTGTAGCTAGGACATCCACAAACATCTACCCTCACCACCACTGATGTTCAGTAGCAGCAGTGCCAATCAAGCGGGCTGCTTTATTCCGATGGTATCAAGTTTCTTGAGTGTTGTTAGGGCTGCACTCATCCAGGCAAGTGGGAGTATTCCATCACACTCCTGACTTGTGCCTAGTAGCGTTTGGACAGGATTTCAGGAGCCAGGAGTTGAATTACTCTTGTAGCCACTGTGTTTATGTGGTGAGACCAATTCCGTTCCTGATCAATGATTATTCACAGGATAATGTTGATAGTGGGTGTTCAGTCATAGTAACACCATCGAATGTCAAGGGATGGTGGTTAGGTTATGTCTTATATGTGATAGCCTGCATTTGTGTGGCATGTATGTTACTTGCCTCCTGTAAGCCCAAGCCTGGATATTGTCCAGATCTTGTTGTACTTGGACTTGGACTGCTTCAGTACCTGAGAAGTAAATTATTTATTAACACTAAATAGTCACGAGATTATGCAAATTCCTTTTTCTATCAAATGTCACGGACTGTATCTTATGGTCACTCTCCTATTCACTTTCATTATCTTTTTATTTTCTTCTTAATTCAGACACAAATGTTTGAACATCGATCAGTATAAAATTACATAAATTAAAATCACATAGCATGTTTCGACAAGTAAACTAATTGAATGAAATACATTACTTCTGTATTGTCTGCATTTTGACAAAAAATAATTCTCTTCAATAACTATTGAATGGCTCATTTATTGTCCTCAATCCATCAATCTAAGTATTATATTTCAGTCTTCAGTTTACCGATCTTAATGTACGTCTAATCAACATCAGAGCAAAGTGATTTTAAAATATTGAGTCAATTTATTTGTTCAGAATACAACATTTATTAGGAATTCACTATCCTTATAATAATTGCAGAATAATTTGTTTGTCTTTCTAATGTGTTTCGTCAGATCCATATATTATTTTAATCCATATTTTAATTTAATCCATTGAAACAATGCGATTGTTTTCAGGTTAACTATCCCACAATGGAACCAATCATTTTGCATGCAAAACGCTTTGTAAACTGACTTTTGCTGTTTTGAATAATCACAGTAATCTCAGCCTTATGAATTCAGAAAACTGGAACGACTTTTCACTGCAATAATTCCTGTTCATGTCTGCACATTGCACAGTCATGTAGCAAAATTAAATTTCTCCTTCTTACAAGTGTACTGATAGATTTTCGAAAATCTAAGTGTTGCTCTATCTAATTATTGTTCAGTTCAGTAGGGGGTATAAATGTGTAATAATGGCTCAGTACATGAAGTAATGTGAAGATATTGCAATGTACAAACTCACAATGATTGTGAATATCAATTTTTATTTTAACCATGGAAACACAGTTGAATTGATTAAATTATATTTCACTTCAATGCTCACATTCATTGTATTTCTAATCACAATAAGAGCAAACTATTTCATGTGACAAAATTATTTAAAATTCATCTCACTTTTTTATGGATACAAAATAGAATTAACACCCGTTTGTTCTTTCCTTGACCAATCACAGTGAAGTTTGAATTGTAGAATGCTAGACTGATACAGCACGGAAACAGGCCATTCAGCCTAACTTGGCATTCCGGCCAAGTTTCCTAAACTAAACTAGTCCCATTTCCCTGTGTTTCTCCCATACCCCTTTGGACGTTTTCTATCCAATAAACTGTCCAAAAGTCTTTTAGATGTTGTAATTGTACCAGCCACTGCCCTTCCTCTCACAGCTCATCCCAATATGTGAAAAACAGTGTGGAAAAGTTGCCCCTCAGACCCCTTTTAAATCTTTCCTCCTCACCTTAAAAATTATTTACACCGTAGAATCTTTAAGACTGCAAAGTTATTAAAAGTTGAGAGGTATTTAGAAGCAGCATAATACTTTATTCATACTTTATCGGTGTTCAAACATTTGTGTCTGAATTAAGAAGAAAATAAAAAGATAATGAAAGTGAATATGAGAGTGACCACAAGATACAGTCCATGACATTTGATAGAAAAAGGAATTTGCATAATCTCGTGACTATTTAGTGTTAATAAATAATTTACTTCTCAGGTACTAAAGCAGTCCAAGCCCAATTCATACTTTAATCAGTGATGTGAAGCAAATAAATTCAAGATGTTGTGATCATTATAATGAACAACAGTTACAAGTTGAGACAATGTTGGTTGAAAAGCAATTCAGTCGACACTTAGATATTTTCTAATCAACTCTGAGGTGTTTTGACACATCTCTGTTGAAGGTGGGAATTGAACCCATGGCTCCTGGTCTACTAGTACACACATTACCATAATATTCCCATGCAGGAAGGGCAGGACTATAATCACATACTTACTGTGTTTATTCACAGGGAAAACTGCTCAGATATTTATTGTTATAATTGGACTAGGATTGTATTAGACAGTTCCATTGTGTAATGGATAAAAAGAATTAGTAATTTCTAATAATGATGGAACGAAGCAACAATGGTCTTAAATAAACATAAATCTCATGATAATCAAGTAAGTCAATTTGTTTGAAGCAGTTATTCATGTGCATAAGTTAAAATTAACCTGCTTTTTAATGCACATGAATTGGAAATAAAGCATTAGTCATTCAATGTGACTACTCAGCGAAAGACAACTTCCCTCATTTTCAAAAAAATGTGATTTCTAAGAATTCAAGATTTATTGTAAAAGCATAGAACAAACATTTGTTAATTCTGGTTTATTTACACAAGGAACACGTGTAATTTAAATAATGCTTAACATGAAAAATACTTAGCTCTTATTGTAATAATCAGAACTGTAACAATGTTAGAATTGAGGTGAAATACAATCAATACAAGATTGTAAACAAAACTGTGGATGCTGGAAATCACAAACAAACTCAGTAATTGCTGGAAAATAACTCAGCAGGTCTGGCAGCATCTGTGGAGAGAGTTGGGCCCAGTGACCTTTCTTCAGACTGCACTTTTTCTTACAACCAATTCAATCCAGCTAAGATTCCACACTTAAAATTATTTTTGCTAAGATTAAGAGATTGTAGAGTGCAATATTGTTTGTATCAGTTGATGTACTGAGACATAGTTCCACATATACAGCTGGAGATATTGGATTTCAACAATGATTACCGGTTAGATTTTGGTAATAATTAGTTTTAAAATGGCTGATAACAAATTTAAGAATGATGAGAAAACCCCTATTGCAATGTAATTGTGCAATATGTTGGAAAAAAATTAAATATTTATGTGAAAAATAGTTAGCAATTTCTTAATTGATAAGACTGATTAATGATCCTTCCATTAATACGAGAATTCAAATAAAAGAGAATGAGAGAGTTAAAATGAGTGTTGGGTGAGAGAACTTTGGTTGATTGCAGGTGTGTTGACCTGAAAAGAATGTCAATGTTTCATTATGATACTGGCCTTAATAAATAATGGATTGATCGAAAATGTAAATCTCATGATGGTGTGATAATTGAAATGACAATGAAATAATATTTAATGTGAGAATGCAACACTTAAGATGATACAATATTTTCAAAGCAGTTTGTACTGGATAATGAATTAAAATATTGGGTTAATTTTTAAAAAAATCTCACTTTAGAAGATTATTCATCAGAATTATTCTGTCATTGAAAAAACCTCATTTCTTCAAGAATTCTGCATTTCCCTCATTTTCTGTCTTTTATCCACAGGGATCTGTACTGGAACCCTTCTGTTTGCGATGCAATTATATAGAAGTGACATGGATTAAAATCTAATTGGGTGAGTTAATAAGTTTGCAGATGATATAACGTTCAGTGCAGTTGGGGACAGTGTAGAGTGTTGTCAAATAATGCAGCAGGAAAAAGAGAAATTGCAGATATGGGCAGAGTAATTAAAGGTGAAGTTTAATCCATACAAGTGTGAGGTGTTTCACTTTGGAAGCTCAAATGTTAAAAAAAAAGTAGATAGTTAATGGCAGGACCCTAACAGCTTTATTATTCAAAGGGATCTTGACGTTCAAGACCATGGCTCCCTGAAAGTGACCATGCAAGTAATTAGGTGGTTAGGAAGGCAAATGGCATGCTTGCTTTTATTGGTCAGGGAACTGGTTACAAGAGTCAGGAAGTCATGTTGTAACATTTTAACACTTTGGTTAAGGCATACTTAAAGTATTGTATTCACTTTTGTTCGCCATGTTCCAGGAAGGGTATGGATGCTTTGGAGAGGGTACAGAGGGCATTTACCAGGATGCTGCCTGGATTTGGAGAGGCGAGAAAAATTCAGATTGCTTTTTTGTGAAGTGGCGGAGACTGGGGGAAGACTTGATGGAAGTCTGTACAATCATTAGATACGTAGATAGGGTTGACGGTCAGAAAGTTTTTCCCAGAGTTGAAGCGTCAAAAACTACGTGACATGTGTTTAAGGTTAGGAGGGAAAGTTCAAGGGGCATGTAAGGGGCAATTTGTTTTGTACACAGGGAGTGATTGCTGTCTGGAATGGACTTCCAGGGTTGGTGGTGGAAGCAGATACATTAAGGCTCTTTAATGTTCATTTCGATAATTTGGAAGGATATGAACCAAGGGTAGGCAGAAGGGATGAGTTTCTTTTGCATTATGTTCAGCACAACATTATGGGCCAAATGGCCCATTCCTGTGCTGTACAGATCTTTGAGAGAAAGCTAATGTCTATCTCATATGACATTTAATCTAATCAATATTTAGCCACTGGTGTCAGAAATAGGAAGGAAATAAGTAGATAACGAACTTGACTATAATCTAAAAATATAGTCAATTAAATTTAGAGGTAATTTTTTTATATTTGTTCTGAATTATCAGATTAGCAACTTTGATGGAGATGTGTTTAAATTGTTTGCAGTTATTGATGTTCTGACCCAAAATTACCCTTGTTAAACTGAAGATTGGACCAGAAACCTGTTAGAAAACTTGAAAATATTCAGTAAGGTGCGATGCACATCATAATTTCTTACTGCCTATACTACAATAACAAAATCTTTCAGGTCTACACCAAAAAGCATTGATTTGCAGCCAATGCTCATTATAAATATCTGAATGCTACTCGTTTCAACAATCAAAGTAATCTCAGCCTCATTTATAAAGAGATATCTTAGACATTTCACTAATAATTACTGTTTATGTTGACACATTGCTCGTTCAAACATTAATGAGATTTCTCATTAATATTCAGTTCAATGATAGCATATTAATAATTTAGTTATTAATATCTAATAATTGATCAATCCAGTAAGGGATATAACAGTGGAATTATGGCTCAGTACATTAACTGATGGAAAGATATTGTTGTGTTCACTCTCCCAATTATTGTGAATATCGATGTGTATTTTGATTTGATTTGATTTTTCTTCAACACGAAGTTTTATTGTATTTCTGATCACAGTAATAGTTAAATTTTTTAAAGCTAAAAAAATTCAAATTTGTGACTTTTTTGTCAACAAGAAAAAAGAATTTACATGCGTATGTTCTTTTCTTTATCAGAGTAAATTTTGAATTGTTGGAAGTTATACATATGTGTAAGGAAGGGGAGCTGCCTGCAGCTGAATAGTCACATTGAATGATTTTTTATTGCGATTACATCCTGCTGCTAATCATTCTAGTTATCTTTTCATTTCAGGAAAAACTGCTTTAAACATATTCCACAGTTGTATTTTGCATGAATTTACAATAAGCGCATGGTATGTGTATTTATCTTTCTTTCATTTCCATGATTTTAATTTTTAAGTAAGAGCATATGTGCTTACTACCATATCACAGCAAACCCGTTTGGAAATATTGAATCACTTAATGTGTCAGTGTTCTAAAATAGATTACCAATTCATTGTTAGTCCAACAATCACACAGTAATTTAATTTAGGTTTTGTAACAAATATCGTGAGATTCACATTTCAATTTAAATCATTATTTCATAGTGCCAATTTTACTAAGAAAAAATTATCTTTTATTCCAGGTCAACACAACCACAAACCAAGCAATGATCCGTCATCCAACACTGACAGGAAATATCGGATATCTTCTCATTTGAATGTTCACAGAAATCATTGGATTCATATTCAGCCTTACAAATGAAGATACATCTGATTGTTTTCGACTCCAATTCTACATGTTGCGGATTGTAATATGACATTTCTAATCATTTTAAGTTTACAGTGACTAGTTTTAACACTAATTGTTACTTATATCTAATATGTAATCATTGATCAAATCAGTATAGTCGGCTTTAAGTGTGGAATTAAGTCTCAGTGACGTAAGCATATTGCATGGTACAGTTTCCTAATGGTAGCGAATGTTGATTTTTATTTTAATGCTGAAATCCTTATTGATTTGCTGCTGTAGGGAAGCCCTGAGCAGCCTGCCTTGGAATTAAAACACAAAATGGTGGAGGGGAGATAAATAAGACCAACAGTGTGTTTCAGTCTTAAGTTAAAAAAAGAACATTTTGTACAATCCTACTCCAAGTCCATAAGCATGCAATTCCAGACAGTCATATTCCAGATAGTGATAAGAGAATGCAGGCACACAGAAAAATGACCAACCCTGACTTTCATTAATGAAAGAATAATTGTCCCAGTGAATGAATAAACACCAACTGCAGGATAGAGCCCAGCTAACTTCCACAGCGGCTGTCAGGGAAACAGGCAGGGTTTGATTGTCAGAAATAGTTACTATTTTAAAATTGCTCAGAACATTTAAGACTTTTCTAATTACATATTCTTGAGAATTGTAAATAAGGCATAGTGAGAGGCCCAAAGGACTGCAGAAATTAATTTTGTAATGTGAGGAAATAAAATGCACAGAGATCCCAAGGCCTGGAGATTATAGCACCTGTAAAACACCATGAACCAATAGGAAATTCGGGCTATCCATATTGATGTTCATCCAAGAATAGGTGTTCTACAGGATTGGGTGTCTGTATCATGATGGAACGACTGTAACCACATTGCATGTGGACATTGTAATACAGAAGGTGTGTAAAAATACTGCTTTTTACTGTACACATTAGTGTGTCATGGACCTCCCTTCCTAGATTGGCCTCGGGGGGATGATCCCTGCATTAACTGATTGCAGCATGAGTAAACATCTTCCACTTGCCTGAGTTCGGCCTATCTCCTCAGTCTTCATTCCCTGTCAGGGGAAATCACTCCTACAGCTATGGTGACATTTAAATTCAATACAAACACTTATTATCTGTGAAATTATTCCTTGCAGAGCGATATCATTTTCATGTTAATTTTTTAAATTTTTGTTTTCAAGAAAACAATGGAGGAACATCCATTTGTTATTTAGTTCAACTTATACTAAATTTTAAATTATTGACAGGACTACACATGGGGGTGGCGGGGGGAAGAACGATTCTTCAGCTCAAATGTCACATTAAGTGACAATTTCCATTTTTCAAATCATGTGACCTCCAAAATGATATTTATTTTAATTTCATTTTGAGGTAGTTTTATTTTCTTCCAACATTAGTTGTCAATGAACAATAATCACACAATTATTAGTTTTTTTTGCTACAAAATGACTCCCTGTACCAAATGTCATTGACTCTATGTTTAGTGCATAATAATACCCACTTTCCCATCCTCATTATTTTCTTCCGAGTTCTGACATTTATCTAAACATTTATCATGATAAAAGTTACATTAATAAAATAGACATGAACCAACCAAAAAAAAGTTGAACGATGTTCAATTGTTGCTGAGATTTTTTAATTATTAAAGCCACGTTTTATATTTTAATTTTCAGTTTATTTATCTTAATGAATAGACAATCGACATCAGAGCAAAGTGCATTCAAAATATTAAGTCAATTTATCTATCAGGATTTTAGAAACAATTATCAATTACAATAATTACGCAATACTTTAACTTAGGCTTTATAACAAGTACAATGTGCTTTTAATACCTTCCATATTTCTTCGTGTGAGTGCTACAACATTAAAACTTGTTTGATAAGGCCAATACGCCCACAAAAGACCAATAATTGCCATTGCAACATCATTTGTAAGTATCTGACTTTTGCTCATTTGAAAGATCACAGTCTTCTCAGCCATTGAAATTCAGAGAACACCAGTTAATTTACACTGCAATATTTCTCTTCATTTCTGAACATTACTCAGTGGAATAGTAAGAGGAGATACCTCATTATTCTTAAATTCATTAATAAAATATTTCAAATCGATTTGTTGCCAAAACCTAATAATTGTTCAATTCGGTAAGGGGTGTACATGTGGAACTATGTTTTCATATAATAACTAATGCAAGGACATTGCAATGCACGATCACTCAATCATTCTAAATATTGCTTTTCATTTTAACCTTGGAAACACTTTTGAATTGATTTGATTAGAAATCACTTCAATGTTAACATTTATTGTGTTTTTAATCACAATAACAATTGAATATTTTTCACGTGCAAAATCATTGAAATCCCCATGAATTTTTTGAAGCACACAAAAAAGGGTTGGCATCTCTCTTCTTTCATTAAACAACCACAGGAAATGGTGACTTAGAAATCGTGTATTTTAGAAAGAATGAAAGTTGTCTTCAGCTGAATAGGCACATTGATTGACCAATTCATCATTTTGTTCCAATTTACGTGTAGATCAAAAGCATTGTAATTTGCATTTCTGAAAATGTGGAACTTATGAACATATAGAATAATTATATTCATTTTTATTTATAATGCACAGTAATCACACAATTCTGTCAAGTTGTCGTTCCACAAGTGATCATAAAAATCATGTTAAATTAAGACATTTGTTAACTCCCATCATTATTGTAAATTACTACTGAATTTTCAGAAGATTGTACACAGTATCCAACCATTTAATTCCAATCCAATTATCGCAATAAACATCTGATTAGTTTTCAGCCCTGCCCAGCCTGGTTGGGAATGTTATGAAGGAATCTAGTGCAACTCTGGTCGTGTATCTGTTACCAGACCAGAGTTGTCTGGTCGTGTCTCTGTTACCAGACCAATTTCAATTCCCACCTTGCACAGAGCTGTGCCAGAGCAGCTCTGATTGTTGAGAAGAAAATATCTAAGAATCGAATGAATTGCCTTTCAATTCAACATGAGATATGTTTTCATTTGTTGTTCATTCCAATAATCACAGTATCTGCTATATATATTCTTCAGTCCGCTAATAACAGAATGTATCTAATTACACTCAATCAATATTCTTTGCAAAATATTTGATAATGTTGCATTCACAAAGATGAAATATGCAAAGTAAAGATAGAACTTGATGCTTCAAAGGTATAAATATTAGAAAAAAATTAAGTTATTCTTCAGTTAAATAAACAAATGCCACTTCCTACTATATATCAATTTTTAGTTATTGATCTGTTTATGAGTTGTCTGAAATTTGTTTTTAGTTTTCCATTCATCTATTTATATTGAATGTACGATTGAAATGTTCTGAAAATATCCGAGTGCATTCATTTGAAAATTGAATTTGCATATTTCTCTCTAATCCAGTTTATTGCATGATGACTTAACAGTGTTTTGTTCAGCAAACCTCCTGAATTCCGAAAAATTGTCTAATCTTAAATAAGATCTTTCACACCCAGTTATCAGTCTGTTCCTAATTCATGTAAATATCTAAATTTATTGAAATCAATGTTCACACAAAACAGTGCACATAAAGCGACACAAAGATATTCATCATCAGCTGATTACTATTCAGTGGAATAACCTGAGTAAGTATCTTATTGTTCCTAGGACAAATGACAACAATAAACATTTATTTACTATTCTATGCAGTTAATGCAATTGAGGTGCTATATTTCAGCTCAGTCGTTAATGTTGATTTATATTGTTTAAACCAATAATTCTATTTTATCACAGATATTGACTATACTACAATAATGTTGTAAAGCAAATCTTTGTCAATCTAACAATCTTTAAGCTCCTTTTTTGTTGTGTGTGTACTAGAGACAATTCAAATTATAACCATTTTTATTACAAATTGAACAAATACTGCATTTTAAATTTGTGAACTTCCCACATTTTTGCAAAAGGGTTAGCCTTCACTGTATATGTCACATTTAAAAACCTGCTATTTCAAATAATGAGTGCTACAAAATGATTATTGTTTTCATTTCATTGTGAGAAAAGAACTGCTTTGACCATGTTGATTTTTTTGGCATTTCTATTCCAACATTATTCATCATTGTACAAAAATGACAATATTATTAAAATCACATATACGCTACATGTCATTGACTACATTGTTCAGTTTCAAGCTCACTTTCATGACTTACGAATTCTCTTCCTAATTCTGACACAAATCTTTCAACATTGATCATAATATTGATCATTTAATTGATGTAACATATCTCTACAAGGAATCCGTCTAATGGAAATTCACAATTCTTGTATTACGTACATTTTTTACTTAAAAAAAGAATTTTGCTCAATAATCACTGAATGGCTCATTTTTCTTCCATCCATAAAGCTAGGTACAATGTTTTATGCCTCAATTTACTGATCTTAATAAATATCCAATCAACATCACAGCAAAATGCTTTTGAAATATTGATTCATTTTAATTCTTCAAAATACAGCATTCATTATCAAGTCATTGCCATTACAATAATGGCACAATTATTTTTAAATAAGTCTTTTGAACACATACAATGAGATTCACATTTAGATTTAATCTATTATTTCTGAGTACTAATAGTACAGTATGAAAATGCCTTTATTTTTCAGGTCACCTACCCCACAAAGGAACCAATGACTTCCCATCCAACGTCATTGCAAGTATCTGATGTTAGCTCATTTGAATGATCACGGTCATCTCAGTCTTAAAATTCAGGAAAATGTAATTACTTTTAACTGAATTAATTCCAGTTCATTTCCAGACATTGCTCAATCACTTGCAAAAAGAGATTATTCATTATTCTTTAATGCATTGACAGACTTTGATAATTCAATTGTTGCTGATGTAGAATAAAAATAATAATTCAATCTAGTAGGTCGCGCAAATGTGGATTTACGGCACAGTATATGAACCACTGCAAATGTATTGCAGTGCACAATCTCTCAATCATTGTAAATATCAATTTTTATTTTATCTGTTGAAACATAGTTGAATTCAATTGATTATATTTGACTTCAATGCTCACATTTATTGTGTTTGTAATCATAATACAGCTTACGGATGTTTCATGCAACAAAATCAAATGAAAAAGAATTAACATCTCTATTCTTTCATTCAACAATGGCAATAAATTTTCATTTTTTAAATTTTGAACATTTTGGAAAGAAGGGATGTTGTCTTCAGTTGAATTCTTGCAATGACTCAACTAATTCACAGTGTCCGCTACTTATTCTCTTTGGGTTCCTATGAAAAGAAGTTAACTAGTTATTCTGGTTGTAATTTCCTGGAAAATATTTGACAAATGTTGTGGTTTTAAAGCTGACAAGACTAAGTGCTCGTAAGTCATCAGTTATTTTGTTAGAAACAGCTTGATTCAAACATTTCGAACACAGACACACACATACACACACACACACACACACATTGTTATTCTGCTGTGTAACAAGAGGGAAAACAAGTCGCTTTCTTCGGCATTAAGTAAATATATGCCACTTCCAATTATTCATTAGTCAGCTAATTACCTACATTTGTCATTAAAAATTGCAATTCGTCGAAACATTGTTATGAACTTTGATCAAATTAAACTTTTAATTATTGTTTATTCATGAATTGGCGGGATTTTGTATTTTTTATTTTCATTACACCTATTCGTATTGAATGCAAGATTGACATTCTTTGACAATGCCGGAGAGTGTTCATTTGAAACTTGTTTTTGACGTATCTTTCACTGATTTTACTTATTGCAAAAGATTACATGGTACCTCAGTGGTTAGCAATACTGGCTCACAGCGCCAGGGACATTGGTTTGATTCTCTCCTCGGTGGACTGTGGGGACTTTGCACGTTCTCCCCAAGTCTATGTGACTTTGCTGTGGTGTCCTCCCACAATCCAAACATGTGCAGGTTAGGTGAGCTGGCCATGCTAAAATGCACATTGTGTTCAGGGATATGTGTATTAGTCAGCAGTAAATATGAAGAAATATGATTGGAAAAAGTGTTTGGGTGGGTTACTCTTTGGAGGGTCATTTTATTCAAACAAATGGCCTGTTATCGCACTGAGGTAACAGGGATGCTTTCGTGGCATCGCTAGTATTAAGGTGCAGCCCGAGATATAAGCCATGTTGGAACTGAAACGGAGGAATCTCCAGAGAGGCTGCAGAATGACATCGCATCCATTTGAGTTTCTTTAAATCACTGACGAGCAGGAAAATGTAAACGGCGAGGGCGAGTGGGGAAGTGAGGAAGTTGCAGCTCTGGTGAAAGTCCAACGGTCCTTCTGAGAGTGTAATTTCTTTCATTGCTGTTGCTGATTGAATGAGCCACTAACGTGCGAACTGCTCCAAAATATGATTCAGAACCTCTGGTGCCAATTCTCGCAAGTTGAATAACGACAGACACCTTCCAAATGAAGCCTTTCACAGACGACTTTGGGGTACATTTGACAGACAGACAAGTTCAGGAATCCGTGGTGCGCTGTGACACCAGCGCATCAGCTTCTTCCCTGCCTTTGAACCGAGCCGCGTGCGCAAGGAATGCGAATGCGGTAATGCTTTTCTTGGACGGATCAGAAGGGGGTAACTACACTCTCAAACAGAATGGCATATGATCAGAACCAGGTTGGAGAAAAACTTTACAATGCTTTGCACTGTTAGTAAATGGAAAATGGAATTGCATTGCATTGCACTACGAGAGAAGATTTATTCAAGCAAACTCGAAAGCAGGTTTGCACATGGGAAAGCAAGCAAGAAAGCTCCGTTCTTGTCTGTCAAAGGCTGCAGTTGAAGAGCAAAGCAGTTTCTGCCCAGTTTCGGACTGGGGACCTTTCGCGTGTAAGGCGAACGTGATGACCACTACACTACAGAAACAAGCCTCGGTCAGCCCCGCTGGAGGTCAGTGGCATACAGCACTGAAAGTTGAAGCCATTCTACCTTTCACCTTTCTGTTTCCATGAGCTCGTTGTTTAATGGGACTTGTTTAATTTTGGCTATGTGGTGAGCATGGACGAGATACACCGAAGTATCTGTTTCCACGCGGTGTACCCCAATAACGTTGTGTTGCTTACACCTGCTTTAAAGAATTTCGTGTTTGCGGAGCTTACCGTCGCAGTCTGTGGCAAAATCATTTAGTCTGTTCGACTGCTCACGGGAAAGGTAATATTGTGAAACACTGCAGAAACGAATGACACCCTTAATTTTGCTCCGACTGACCATACTCCGTGAAAGTTTCCCAGATTCTCAGTTAAGGATTTTTGCAGCTGGAAGTTACCTCAGAAACCCTGTTAATTCGTAATGGATTGAGCGAATCGCAAAACAGAAAGCATTTAACACGGAACACAAACAAAACTGGAAAACCAAATGCATTTTCAGACACAGCGAGCATGAATGCTAAATGTGAGACAGTCCGGGGGCATGAGCCATAAAGTAATCACACAACTAACAACAGGGCAATTCCAAACTACTCTTTCAAACATACTGGAGCCTGAGTGCACCACCACTTCCCAGACAATGCTGCAAAGAGACAAAGAAAGAACATAATAAGAATGGGCCATAAAAAGTGAATTTCACCAATCACAGTCTCGATTAGATTACCTTTCCCTTCCGATGACTCCAGGACGGAAATGATGGAAGTGGGAGAAATTCAATAACATATGACATCGAAATAGATTGGAACGATTTTCTCATTGGCCAGAAAACCAAATAACGACGAGTCGACTCACCGTAGGACTCTGTTTCGCAACAGCGATGAAATAACAGTCTCCATTCGGTTCCAGTAAAAGCTCAACTTGCCTGGAACTGAAAGCAACAGTAGAGCTGCTTGCGATTTTCCTTGCGGGAGGCGAACACGATCATGACAGCACAGACACTTTGGAAAATTCGGCACTTTCCCACACCGCAGTCAATTCCCCGGGAAGCAAATCCATTTTTCTTCTGTTTTAAACAGAAATGCAGCAGGGATTGAAACAGCCTTTTAACAAGCTGTGCCTTTGGAGCTGTTCAGCAGAAACAGCAGCGGTGGGATTCGAACCCACGCCTCTGTCGAGGCGGGAGCCTTAATCCAGCGCCAATGTTTTGCACTGTAAGTAAATGGAATTGCATTACATTTCACAACGAGAGCAGATTTGTTCAAGCAAATTCGAAGGGAAGGTTTGCACATGGGAAAGCAAGTAAGAAAGCTCCGTTCTTGTCCATGTAAAAGGCTGCCGTTGAAGAACAAAGCAGTTTCTGCCCAAATTCGAACTGGGGACTTTTCGCGTGTGAGGCGAACGTGATGACCACTACACTACAGAAACAAGCCTCGGTCGTCCCCTTATTAGCCATGTGATTGCATAAAGGGTCTGTACTGAGTTGTAATGGTCCATTTTCTATGATTCTTACTCCCTGTATTATCCGAGCAGTTCCATATTGGGCCTGTACTGCGGTGTAATGTTCTATGTTCTCTGAGACTAACTTCCTTTTTTAGCCGAGCGGTTCCACGAAGGGCCTGTATTGCGCTGTAACGCTACATGTTCTATGAATCTAACTCCCTGTATCAGCCGAGCAGTTCCATATTGGGCCTGTACTGCACTGCAATCTTGTATGTTGTATTTGTCAAACATCCTTTATTAGCCGAGCAGTTCCACGAAGGGCCTGTACTTCGTGATAATGCTCCATGTTCTTTGAATCTAACTTCCTGTATTAGCTGAGCGGTTCCATATAGGGCATGTACTGCGCTGTAATGTTCTATGTTGTATTCGTCTAATGTCTGGTGTTAGACAAGGGGTAGCATAAAGGCCTGTACTGCACTGCAATGCTCCATATTCTGTGAGTGTAACTTCCTGTATTAGCCGAGCAGTTCCATAAAGGGCATGTGCTGTAATGCTCCATGTTCTATCTTCTGGTTATCCTAGACCAGTATGGGCCGAAGGTGCTTTCTTTATGCTGTCAGACTCGATGACTCTATGATTCTATGACATTTCCTTTCCCAGATAATGACCTGATAAGGCACTGCAAAGTGTCAAAGTGGTGGAGATAGGCCTTTTCATGAGTTTTTATGATGTACAACGAGTGATGGTTTCATCTGGGAATCTGTTATTACAAGAACCAGTTTTGATCGGCTCTATCTCAGTATCAAGTCCACACAGTGAGAGGATGGTGAGGACTATATTCATGACGGTCCCCACAAGTTGATCTTGGGGCCTGTAGGAATCCTAACAAGTATGCTGACCAGTGAATGTTGGCTTTCAGTTATTGGAGTTTAAAAACAATTTGGCTGATTTCGCAATGAATGTATCAAGGAAAGGGTACTCCATTTCAGTGGTGAATTTTAGCATCAGGTGGCGATCATCGAGCTTTATAAAGAAACTCTTTAATGCAGATTCAAATGTCGCAAACATGTCATCTACATGTTGAAGATATGCAAATGGATAGAGGCTAGGTATCATGCCATCAGAGATGTGTTTTGCATGGTTACCAATAAAGATGTTAGGAAGAGTTTTCCCTCGAGAATATCCCATGGCAACACTATCTATTTGGTCAGACACGTTGTTATTGGAACTGAAGTCAACTGCACAAGGTGCTCAGTTCATGTGTATCATAGACTCCCAACAACGTGGAAACAGGCCCATAGGCTTAAGAAGTCCACACCGATCTTCCAGACAGTAAGCCACCCAGACCCATTCTCCTATTACTCTACATTTATCCCAGACGAATGCACCTAACCTGGAACACTATGGGCAATTTAGCACAGCCAATTCACCTAACCAGCACATCTTTGGATTGTAGGAGGAAACCCATGCAGACCTGGGGAGAGTATCCAAAGAGACACGGGGGACAATATTCACACAGACATTTACCCAAGGCTGGAATTGAACCCAGAACCCTGGTGCTGTGTTAACCAGGAAGCCATGATGCCACCAGAAAGGAAAAAAGAGATGATGTTTGGTGAACACTGAATCAGACACAAGTGGTATGTCTGAATTTCAATGGCTTATTTGAACTGTAATAATAATAAGCTGGCAATGTTGAAAGAGCACGTGGGCATGTTGTCACTCTCAGAACGTAGCTCTCATGTGGTCTTCGTAATCATGAGGGACTCCTTCACTGTGCATGTGGAAAACTCATTTAGATATGATTATAATAGTTTCACAAAGTATTCAGCCAATTCAGGCTGTGCAGATTCAGTAACAGATATGATAGGACAGAAAAGGGACATCGATTTTACATGTCATGGGGAACCCAGACTTGGTGGGTGCAGTGAACCGTGAGAACAATTTCTATCATTGGCATCATTCGGCAGGTTACCACCTTCAAACACGCAAGATCAACAGCTGGGTGCATCTGCGCATGCGTTAGAAGCAACAAATATAATTCCGCAGGACCCTGGTTCATGTAGGCAAACAGAATTTTTACAGACATTGCACTTATTCGATAAGAAATGCATCATGGAGACAACCAACCACTGCTGTATCCCCATGCTGACACCCCGACCAATCAGAGTCCACCTATCGGGTCTGAGAATTAAGATTGACGGCTAACTGTTTTTGCTGCAATGCCATTTTAATGATGAGCTAGCCAATCAGCATCACCTTTCACATTTCAACTCCTTTTGCAATGTTTTCGAAACAATAGAACTGGTTGCCACCTGTACGTGAGCAATATTACTGATATAGTTTGCTTGAAAGTCTGGGATTACAGTTTGGGATAAGGTTGATCACTTTTTGTTGCCTTAGAAATTCACCGTAAACAGAGTGGCTAGAAATTTGGTGAGTTCAGTGAATCTCTTTCTAAAAGTTCAAATTTGTTTGACTTTGAGACATAACAGCTTAGCTTTAATAAACATTCATTAGTGCACAAAACCCATCCATTCTGCAGCCGAGCTTTGAAACTGTTCTTTTAAGAAATCACCACAATTACAGGAATACTGTGAAGTTCAGAGACACAGAAAAAAACTACACCAACAAAATTTATGCTGGGAGAAAGTGAGGACTGCAGAGGCTGGAGATCAGTGTCAAAAAGTGTGGTGCTGGAAAAGGAACAGATGGTCTTGAGGAAGAGCTTATGTTGGAGACATCGACTCTTCTCATCAGATGCTGCCTGACTGGCTATGTTTATTTAGCTCCACACTTTTTGAACAAAATTATCAATTATAAATTCCACAATTTACATCCCACAGGACCTCAAGTAGTAATCAATGTCATGTTACAGTGCAGAAGGTGGCGGTTTGGCACATCGTTTCTGTTCCAGTTTGTTAAATGTTATCTTTTTTATTAATTTGTGGGATGAGGGTGTTGTTGTCTCAGCCAGCATTTATTGGCCATCCCTAATGGTGCAAAGAGCAGTTCAGATTCCACCACATTGCTGTGGGTCTGGAAAAACATGGAGACCAGACTAGGTAAGGATGGCAATTTCCTTCCCTAAAAGCCATTCCAGAATAAGTTGGGTTCTTCAAACAATCAGCGATGGATTCATGATCATGATTACTCTCATACTTGCAGAATTTTCTGAAATTCAAATTCTATCATCTGCCATGGCAAGATTTGAATCTGGGTCCCCAGCACATTACCTGGGTCTCTGGATTAGCAGTCCAACGATAACATCACTGGGTCATCGCTTGACCTGCAATATTAGATTATACAGAATAGCACTTATTCTCTAAACTGCAGTGAACAGCAGTCCCTGTGTATGCTATACTAAACAGCAATTTCTGAGTATATGAAACAGAAGTCCCTGTGTGTATTACAGAGAGTAGCTGTCCCTGTCTGTATTATAGAGAAGAGCAGATCATGTGCATATTGCCGAGAACATTTGTTCCCATGTATTTTCTAACCCTTTCAAGTTTCATAACATGCTTTGAAGAGAAAGAAAGCCTGATATGCAACACAATAATCCAAAAGTAGCCCAACCAATGTGCTGCACAGCTGCAATATGACCTCTCAACTCCCATATTCAATGCTCTGTCCCATAAAGGAAAACATACTAAACACCTTCTTCACTAACATATCCATCTGTGACTCCCCTTTCAAGGAACTATGAACCGTGTTCCAAGGTCTCATTGGACACTCCCCAGGACCTTACCATTAAGTGTATAAACCCAGTCCTGATTTTCCTTTCTAAAGTGCAGTACCTCTCATTTACCTAAATTAAACTTCATCTGCCACTCCTCAGCTCAGCAGCCCATCTGATCAAGATCCTGTTATACTCTGAGGTAACCTTCATCGCTGTCCACTCCACCTCCAATCTTGGTGTCATCTGCAAATTAATAAATATACCTCTTATGCTCACATTCATATAATTTATATAAATGACAAAAAGCAGTGAACCCAGCACCAATCCCTGTGGCACCCCAATGGTCACAGGGCTTCAGTCTGTAAAACAAACCTCCACCACCACCACCATCTGTCTTCTAATTTCAAGCCAGTTGTGTATCAAAATGGCTAGATTTCCCTGTATTCCATGTGACCTAATTTTGCTAACCAGGCCACCATGAGGGAGCTTGTCAAAGCCTTCATCAATCCTCTTTGGTGATTCTTCAAAATACTCAATCCAGCTTGTGAGACATGATTTCCCATGCACAAAGCCACATTGACTATCCCTAACCAGCCCTTGCTTAACCGGATGTGTGTAAATCCTATCCCTCAGGATCCCTCCAATAACTTGCCCACAACTGATGTCAGGCTCACCGGTCTATAGTTCCTGAGAATAGCAGGGTATAGCATAGAGAACAACAGTCCCTGTGAAAACAGAGAACAGCAGTCACATTGTATAATGCAGAGAACATGAATCCCTGTGTCTAATATAGAGAACATGAGTCCCTATGTATAATACAGAGAATAGCAATCCCTCTGTCTATTATCAGTGCATGGGTAGAATATAGAGAACAGCAGTACCTGTGTATAAGAAAGAGAACAGCAGTTCCTGTGTCTTATCTGGAGAACAGCAGTACCTGTGTATAATATGGACAACAGCTGTCCCTGTGTATCATATAGAGAGCAGCAGTCGCTCTGTCCAATGTAGAGGTCAGCAGTTCTTTTCCCTGCGGTGGGGGGTCCAGAACTAGAGGGCATAGGTTCAGCATGAGAGGGCAGAAAAAAATCAACAGGATGTAAGGGGCAACTTTTTCATGCAGAGGGTGGTGCATGTATAGAATGAGATGCCAGAGGAAGTGGTGGAGGCATTTAAATTAAATTAAACTAAATTACAGCATTTAAAGGGCATCTGGTTGGATATATGAACAGGAAGGATTTAGAAGGATATGGACCAATGCTGGCAAATGGGACGAAATTAGGTTAGGATATCTGGTTGCCATGGACGAGTTGGGCTGAAGGATCTTTTTCTGTGCTGCACATCTCTCTGACTCTGTGCCTTAAATACATCAGATCTTTGCTTCACATTGTTCTTAAAATCTCTCATTTAATACATCAAAGTGACTCTCATCATCATCAAAATCCGAACTGTTGATTACTTCAATAGCTTCATGTTCTCCCTTTTGTTTTCTGAAATGCCGTTTGCCATTAGGTAGAGCTGGTGGGTAACTTTGTAAAACTTCTGTTGTTGGGAATTGGAGTTGGTGGGAAGAGGCAGCATGTACCGGGGATGAAGTGACAACATTAAGAGTGAGTGCTGAACATAACACGCAGAAAGACTCAAACGAATCGGATGGTAGAACAAGCTGATTAGCACGAAGGCAAGTCTGACTTGACTAACCGAAAGCTTTCCGCATTCGGATCATAAAGAATACAACATATAAAAAATAAATCTACTGTTCGCCTTTTTTAGTGGGGACGTGCACCATTCCCCGAAACACTGCAATACTGGGATGATGCGTGAAGTTATCGGAGCAAGCTCCTGACACAACTTCGTCCTGCAAAAATCAGATTAATATTCAGTCCCTAAATCAGGGACTTATCAGATATTAAAACTGACAAGAACAGAACTACACATGATCTTAGCCAAAAGGCTGAGAAGCGATACTTGTCGTCTCCCTGACTACCTTAGGACCCAGCCGCTTCCTACATTTACCATCAGCCTGACTGTGAACAAAGACCTATAGCTCACGGCTGACAGTTTCATTGCTGCCTAGTCATTTCCAGATCTTCTGACCAGAGTAAACGATCCGTTTGTCCAGGTGAATTCATTTAATCTTTTCTATGAAACTGTTTGATAGTGAATGTAGATGACCAGCAATGTACCAATCAGCTACGCTGGGGCCGAGTGTACGTCACTAACAAGCCGGTAGTGTGTCTCTGACAGAGTATCAATGAGATTGCAGCAACCCACTGGAACAGAGCTGGACACAGGGAATGGTGCAGCACAGAGGGATGTACTGCAGCCTCTCATTGTCTGCGTCAGCTGTCACTCTGTATGGGCTCCTTCCCTAGTCCCACTCACCATGCTTTTCCCGATGATTGAATCCGGCTCCAGTGGCCCCTCAGGCAGTGCACAGCCAATAGTAACTACTGAATGAAGATGGTAGGGATTTACCTCCTTACCTTGATGAAATGTGACATTCGTTCAAAAATAATTAACCTCAACTCCCCGCCATCATGTATCTATGCCATGATTTGGAGATGCTGGTGTTGGACTGGGGTGTACAAAGTTAAAAATCACACAACACCAGGTTATAGTCCAACAGGTTTAATTCTGTTGGACTATAACCTGGTGTTGTGTGATTTTTAACTTGATATATGCAATTGCCTGGAGTTTGTGCTGTTCCATTCTCTGGTATAAACAAACTGAGCTGTTAATGGTAACAATTCCTGCCTCTCCACAAGGCAAATCAAGGCAAACAATTGAAACGGGTTCTAATTCTGATCGAGTACTATCACTGCCTGGAAATATTAGGCGACTGTTCTGAACGGAAATCCTTAGACTAATCCATCCATCTTGTATTATGTCAACTCTGATCTCCAAACCATTAAACTCTGCCAACCCCGTCAATTGAAATTAACAGAACCATGGTGGACCTGAAGTTCGATCGAGTGAATCAGCAACAAGTGATTTGGCTTTGACTCCAAATACTCGAATTGCAATTTGCTACATTAGAATTGCAAATCAAGATTCACAGAGTCGTGGAGTTGTACAGCACGGAAATAGACACTTTGTTTAAGTGGCTGGCATCCATCAGATAACTTGGATAAACCTCGTCCCAGTTATCAGCATCTGAATCCAGATGCTTTTCAAGTGTTGTAATTGTACCCGCCTTACAAACATCTACTCCATCCACCACCGATGCTGAGTTGAATCAAGGTGCACTGCAAACGTTTCCCAAAAATCCTTCGACAACACCTTCCAAACTGACAATTATTTCCACTTCGAAGGACACCTCCAATTTTGGTATAATTTGCAAACTTACTAAATATACCTCCTATCGCTATATTGAGACACTCAGAAACACATACATATACACAGACAGACACCCATACACACACACAAAGACACACATATCCCAAACAAACATGCACAAGCAGGCAGTCACACACACATATTCACAGATATTGCCAAGGACAGCAAAAGTGAAGACTTTAATAGAATTCATTTTTTCCTAAAACTAAATGACAAATTGGTAAATGTTCAGGAATGTGTGAGCTTACTGGAAATTTGTGCATAATTTTCGCTGGATATCTTGCCTTTAACAAGTTTGT
Source organism: Chiloscyllium punctatum (assembly GCF_047496795.1). Taxonomy (NCBI): domain Eukaryota; kingdom Metazoa; phylum Chordata; class Chondrichthyes; order Orectolobiformes; family Hemiscylliidae; genus Chiloscyllium; species Chiloscyllium punctatum. The sequence continues at coordinate 43,381,543 of NC_092769.1, read as the reverse complement.
CAACTAAACAAGCAAAAAGTGGTCTGCTTAGCAGATTGTGAGACTCTTTTGAAAGGATGAAGGCTGTACTGTATTCCCGTTGAAATAAAAACCAGCAATGTGTTAAAAAATACATCCAAAGAACTGTGATTGCTGGAAATCAGAAACAAATTCAGAAATTGACTGAGTAACTCAGCAAGTCTGGCAGCATTTGTGGAGAGAAAACAGAGTTAATATTTTGGGTCCAATGACTCTTCTTCAGTACTGCGTTTTTCCAGCAATTGCAGATTTTGGTTCCACCATTCCATTTACCTTCTCTATTACTCACTGAACTCCAATGTCAGCTTTTTCTGATTCACAGATGTGGAATTCCAAATCCCTCTGTTCTGTAGCTATCTGCAGTATTTCTCCATTTAAATAATATTAAACTCTTCCATTTTTCCTGACTTTCTCCTCCTTATATTCCACATGCCAAGTTTTCACCCACACATTTAACCTATCTAGAATGTTCTGCCCACTTGCCTTCCTACTGATTTATAAACTTGGTGACAGTACATTCACTTCCCTCACCCAAGTCATTATTAATATGTTGTCCCAGGACTGTGGCACTCCACTAGAAACTGGTTGCCATCTATACCAGCTGCTCAGCCATGCATTCATCTGCTCTATCCTCCTATTCCTGTCCTCACTAGCTTGTAACACCGTGAGTAATCCAGATATTATTACTCTCGAAGACCTCCTTTTTAAATTCCTGTCTAACACTCTATTTTCTCCCTTCAGAAAATCATCCTTTTTCCTTCCTATTGTTCCAATGTGTACAATGACCTCCTGCTGATCCCTCTCCCCTGAGAGAATATTCTGCACCCTCTCGGAGACATCCTTGATCCTGCACCAGGGAGGCAACACATAATTATGATTTTTTGTTGCTGGCCACAGAAACGTCCGTCTGTGCCTCGGACTAGAGAGTGTCTGAACACAATCAATCTCTTTTTAGATTAGATTACTTACAGTGTGGAAACTGACCCAACAAGTCCACACCGCCCCGCCGAAGAGCAAACCCACCCATACCCCTACATCTACCCCTTACCTAATAATAAGGCAATTTAGCATGGCCACTTCACCTGAACTGCACATCTTTGCAGTGTGGGAGGAAACCGGAACACCCGGAGGAAACCCACGCAGACACGGGGAGAATGTGCAAACTCCACACAGAGAGTTGCCTGTGGCAGGAATTGAACCCAGGTCTCTGGCGCTGTGAGGCAGCAGTGCTAACCACTGTGCCACCGTGCCACCCATAAACCTGACATACCCCATAAACCTGCCACTCCTGAAACCTGACATACCCCATCTCAATACCAGAAACTTGGCTGTTTGTGCTCAATTAGAACTGTTGAATGAAAGAGTTTTCTCTGCAAGAACGACATGAAGATGTTCAAGGTCCTCTAAATACCATTGAGCACAATACTCTTCATTACGGGTCTTATTGTCTTAAACCGATGATTTTTATGACCTTGGTGTTTTGGTGACTGATGTGTTTTCAAACCATGTGCAATGCATAAGGATTTCTTTCAATTTCTTATAAGAAAAAAAACTGCTTTCCATGTCGATTTCTAATTATTTTTTACTCTCGAGTTATTTGTCGATGTGCAATAATCACAAAATTATGGAAGATCCCTGTATCTTATGTTCACTGCAATGTGCACTTTCACTATCTACTTATTTATTTCATACGTCTGACATGAATGTCTAAACATTGGCCATGAACAAAAAGTTGTAAATTAAAGCTACATCTCAATAAGCAAACCAATGGATGGAAACATGTAATTCTTGTAATCCTGCATTTTTGAAACAAAAGCAATTCTGCTGAATAATCACTGAATGGCTCATTTTTGTGAATCATAAAGCTCGCTACCATATTATATTTTTCAGTTTACTGAACTAAATGAATACCCAATCATCATCACAACAAAGTGCTTTTAAAATATTGAATCTTTTTTTTAGATTACAACGTAATTTTCCAGTCACTGCCATGACAGTAATTTGCACAGTTATTGGAGTTAGTCTTTCTAACAAATATAGTGCGATTCGCATTTTAATTCCATCAATTGTTTCTTCGAACGAACACTCCAACTTAAAAATCAATTTACTGTTTAGGTGAACGATCCCATAATGGAACCAATGACTTCCCATTCGATGCCTCATTGTAAATATATGATAATTGCTCATTTGAATGATCGTGGTAATCTCAGCCTGAAGCGTTCAGAGAACTGTAATTACTTTTCATTAGAATGACTCCAGGTCGTTTCTCCACATTGCTCAGTGAAATAATTAACTGAAATTTCTCAGTATTCTTAAATGAAATGATATTATTTTGGCAATTCAATTGTTGCTATTATCTAATCATTGTTCAATATAGTTCAAAGTATTACTACGAAATTATGGCTCATAAATTAAATACAGTAAAGATTTTGCAGTGGGCATTGTGAATATCAATTTTTATTTTGACCGTGGAAACAGTTGAATTGATTTAATTATGTTTAACTTCAATGTTAACATTTACTGTATCTATAAACACAATACAAGTTAATCACTTTTCATGGAACAAAATCATTTAAAATTCTCATTTATTTTCCTAATCATTTATGTTGCAAATGCATATTAATTTTCTTTTCATTCTGTGATAAAAAGCATTGAACTATTTGATTGATTAAGTTTCGTTCATCAGTGTACACTGATCAAATGATTCGGTTTTTTCTTATCATGAATAATCACGAGATTCATATTTAATTAAAGTCATTATTGCTTTGTTACATCATTACTGTAAATTACTAATTCGGTTTGTCAGTTCATTACACACAGGACATACGCAATTAATTCCCATTCAAATAATTACAAGAAACATCTGATTAATTTTCATTTGAGTTGCCGCCGTAAATATATGACTATACACTTGCCCTTCCCGGATGGTAACATTATGACGGGTTTTTGTGGAGCTCTGACAGTTTCTCTATGACAACATCAGGAGGAATGATTTCAATTTCCACCTTCAGCGGAGATGTGTCAGAGCAGTTCGGAAATTATAAAAAGGAAAATATTAACAGTCGAAATTCCTCTTCAGCAAAATAACCAAATGCAACTTCATTTTATTCATTGGTCAGCTGATCACCTACATTTGTAACTAAACATTGCAATTCATCTAAATACTGGTATGTGCATTGATCAAATTAAAGTTCTAATTATTAGTCATTCATGAATTGTCAGGAATTTGTTTTTATTTTCCATTCACCTTTTCATAGTGAATGTAAGATTGATATGCTGTGAAACTATTAGCGTGTTTTCATTTGAACATTAATTTCTCTGTCTCTCTCTCTCTCACTCACGTATCTCACTTCATGCATGATGGCTTCAAAGTACCTTGCTAAACTTAAAGATTTTGTTGACTTTAAGTAGTATCTTTAGCACTCACCTATCAATTTAATCCAAAATCATAGAATCATAGAGTCATAGAATCCCTACAGTGTTGAAACAGGCCATTTGGCCCAACAGTCCACACTGACCATCCAAAGATTAACCCACCCAGACACTCCTTTGCTCGATTACTCGACATTTCCCCTGACTAATACACCTAACCTAGGTAAAAACAATGACTGCAGATACTGGAAACCAGAGTTTAGATTAGAGTGGTGCTGGAAAAGCACAGCAGTTCAGGCAGCATGCGAGGAACATTAAAATCGATGTTTTGGACAAAGCCCTTCATCAGGAATACAGGCTGCATTCCTAATTAAGGGCTTTTTCCCAAAACGTCGATTTTACTGTTCCTCTGATACTGCATGCATTGCTGTGCTTTTCCAGCACCACTCTAACAAAATCTAATACACCTAACCTAAACATCCGTGAACATTATGGGCAATTTAGCATGGCCAAGTCACCTCAGCTGCACATTTGTATACTATCACAATGTTATTGAAATCAATGCTCACACAAAGCACGATACATAAAGCCACACAATGGTCTTCATGACCATCTAATTACTGTTCAGGAAATCATCTGAGTAATTGTCTTATTGTTCCTGAGATTAATCACCACAGTAAGCGTCTGGTCATCATTCCCTCCAATAAATACAATGGGTGTCTCTGAAATTTCTGTTCAGTAATTATTCATGATACTTGTTGCTCAAAGCAGTGTCTGTTCTTATTTACGAGTGGCCAATGATTCTAACAGCCATTGATCTTGATCATATTGTTACTGAGCGCAATAACCACAGTAAACATCTGGTTATCATTTTGCGAACAAATACAAGAGCTATCAACTTACTTTTCAATTCAGTAATTACACATGATACTTGTTGCTGAAAGTGGTATTTATTCTTTATGACAATTGGCCGACGACACTTGACAGCAAGACATGTTGATAGTCCTGATTTGTTCATATTTTCAAAAAAGTTTTCAGGCCATGTATTTCAAAAAGAAGTAATTTGACTTCGTCCAAATTTAAATGTAAACGTTTTCAGATATTTTCCATTCAAAGTGTTTATTTGCTTATTCAGATCGAACTTGAATCTTGCCTCTGTAAATTGAATTTATTGTATTTTCCATTCGTGGAAGTACTCATTACTTGGTACTCATTTTCATCTTAAATCTGATGGAAATTTGAAATACTGATTTCAGTGAAAATTGTATGAATTATACATGAGTGGTCTCTAAAAGAAAATCACAGAAGGCTAGATAGAATTCTTGAAAAGCCTGTATATTTGAATAAAAGAAAACATTCCTTCTAAAAAACAAAGTTAAAAATTACTCAACACCAGGCTATAGTCCAACAGGTTTATTTGGAAGCACTAGCTTCCGCCTGATGATGGAGCAGCGCTCTGAGAGCTAGTTCAGCAAAATAATCCTGTTGGACGATAGCCGTGGTGGTGTTGGATTTTTAACTTTGTACAGCCCAGTCCAACACTGTCGCCTCCAAATCACTCCAAATCAAAACAGTCCTAAGTCTGTGGTTTAACAGCTTAACATTCCTGCAACTAGATTATAATTCTCAGTTTATCAATCTTAATAAATATTTAATCAATGTCATTTTTAATTCCCGGAAAACATCCAATCGTTTTGTTTGTGAAAACACAAATTTTAATTGAAAATTCATTGTTATCACAATATGTGAATTATATTTTAACTCTCCAGTGATGTGAAGTGACCCTTGGACTGAAATTGGACGTTCTAAATTCACCGACAGGCAGCGAAATCGGGACAAATACAAAATTAGTTAAACTAAGTCAAACAGCAGCTGGAATCAATCAGCTCCAGGATGAATCAGATTTTCTTACACCTTGACTTCCAGCCAGTGCCTGAGCATTATACACCTCGCTTGCAAATGTCAACAATGAAGGGTTTTCACACCAACACATTGGATTCTTTAAATCCAGCTCATAACCATATGTGGACGTTTGTCACAAAATTATTAATCATTTTACAAATCATGGAAAATATCTCAAAGCTCTTGAAATAAAAGTAATCACTGCACATAAAGCCACACGATGGTATTCAAGGCCACCTAACTACTGTTCAGTGCAAAATCTTTTGTCAATATTGTATTGTTCTCAAGACGAATAGCCACAGCAAACATCACGCTTTCACAACATCTCAAATATATACAAGATACCTTCTTATAATTTACACACTACATCTTCGCCACCCCAATAATCACACTTCATTGTTTACGATGAAGGATGCTGAAAGTAGCATGTTTTGAGGTAAAGGAATTCCTAAATATAGGCGAGTTTTCTGATAGGGTTCCTCAGTCATCATGATAAAAATGTAATTGCGGCTCAGCACATTGTAACAAATCCCCATTAAACTTTTTCATGTATTTAGTCAGAGACAATGTTTAAAAATTTCCTCTGTAAATGCTGCTGTTTTTTGCTATAATTCCCGTGTTCCTTGTCTAATTATTTTCTTTGTAATGCTTACACAAATGTGTGAATATTGATGACAAGAAAATTTGCATGGATTATATATTGTATTTCTACAGAAGAAAAGCTGAGTCAGCAAGTACAGATTGCAGGAGTATCTGAGAATGTTGAATGATTAATAATGACTGCATATCGAATGTATTTTCCAAAACATCATGCCAGCATTCTAATGCTCAGTTCACTGATACTAATTATTATGTAATCCATATCACAGCAAACCCGCTTGGAAATATTGAATCACCTTAATGTGTCAGTGTTCTAAAATAGATTACCAATTCATTATTAGTTCAACAATCACACAGTAATTCAGTTTAGGTATTGTAACAAATATCGTGAGATTCATATTTCAATTTAAGTCACTATTTTGTAGTGCCAATTTTACAAAGAAAAATGGCTCTTTTATTCCAGGTCAACACAACCACAAACCAAGCAATGATTCATCATCCAACACTGACAGGAAATATCTGATATCTTCTAATGTGAATGCTCACAGAAATCATTGGATTAATATTCGGTCTTACAAATGAAGATACGCCTGATTGTTTTAGACTCCAATAATTAATGTTCAATTCTACATGTAACAGATAGCAATATGACATTTCTAATCTTTTTTTTGTTTGCAGTGACCAGTTTTAACACTAATTGTTACTTATATCTAATATTTAATCATTGATCAAATCCAATATAATCGGCTTTAAGTCTGGAAATAAGTCTCAGTGACCTAAGCATATAGCATGGTACTGTTTCCTAATGGTAGCGAATGTTGATTTTTATTTTAATGCTGAAATCCTTGTTGATTTGCTGCTGTAGGGATGCCCTGAGCAGCCTGCCTTGGAATTAAAACACAAATAGTGGAGAGTAGATTAACAAGACTAACAGTCTTTTACAGTCTTAATGAAAAAAAAGAACATTTTGCACAATCCTACTCCAATTACATAAGTATGCCATTCCAGACAGTCATATTCCAGATAGTGATAAGAGAATGCAGGCACACAGAAAAATGACCAACCCTGACTTCATTAATGAAAGAATGATTGCCCCAGTGAATGAATAAACACCAGTTGTAGGATAGAGCCCAGCTAACTTCCACAGCTGCTATCAGGGAAGCAGACAGAGTTTGATTGTCAGAAATAGTTACTATTTTAAAGTTGCTCAGAACATTTAAGAAGTTTCTAATTACATACTCTTGAGAATAGTGAATAAGGCAGAGTGATAAACCCATAGGACTGCAGCAATTAATTTTGTAATCTGCGGAAATAAAATGCACAGAGAGATCCCAAGGCAGGCGATTATAGCACCTGTAAACACCATGAAACAAGAGGAAGCTGGGGCTATCCATAGCGATGTCCATCTAAGATTAGGTTTTCTACAGGATCGGGTGTCAGTATAAGGAGGGAAGGACTGTAACCACGTTGCATGTGGCCATTGTAATACAGAAAGTGTGTAAAAATACTGTTTTTTACTGTAAACGTTACAGTGTGTCATGGACCTCCCTGCCGAACTTGGCCTCGGGGGATGATCCCTTCATTAACTGATTTCAGCATGTGTAAACATTTTCCACTTGCCTGAGTACTGCCGATCTCCTGAGTCTTCATTCCCTGTCAGGGGAAGTCACTCCTACAGCTATGGTGACATTTAAATTCAATACAAACACTTATTATCTGTGAAATTATTACTTGCAGAGCGATATCATTTTCATGTTAAAATTGTTTTACTTTTTTCGTGTGCAAAAAAACAATGTAGGTACATCTATTTGTTATTTACTTCAACTAATACTAAATTTTAAATTATTGAAAAGACTACACTGGGTGTGTGGGGGGAGGGGGCGGGGGAAAGAACGATTTTTCAGCTCAAATGTCACATTAAGTTAAAGTAAAGACATTTTTCAAATCATGTGACCACCAAAATGATATTTATTTTAATTTCATTTTGAGATAGTTTCATTTTCTTCCAACATTAGTTGTCAGTGAACAATAATCACACAATTATTAGTCATTTGCGACAAAATGACTTCCTGTACCAAATATCATTAACCCGATGTTTTGTTCATAATAATGCTCACTTTCCCGGCCTAATAATTTTCTTCCTAGTTCTGACATTTGTCTAAACATTTATCATGATAAAGGTTACATTAATAAAATAGACATGAACCGACCAAAAATAATTGAACTGTGTTCAATCGTTGCTGAGTTTTTTTAAATTATTAAAGTCACGTTTTATATTTTAATTTTCAGTTTATTAATCTTAATGAATATACAATCGTCATCAGTGCAAAGTGTATTCAAAATATTAAGTCAATTTATCTATCAGGATTTTAGAAACAATGATCAAATACAATAATTACGCAATACTTTAACTTAGGCTTGATAACAAGAACAATTCGCTTTTAATACCTTTCATATTTCTTAGTGTGAGTGCTACAATATTAAAACCTGTTCGATCAGGCCAATATACCCACAAAAGACCAATAATTGCCATTGCAACATCATTTGTAAATATCTGACTTTTGCTTATTTGAAAGATCACAGTCTTTTCAGCAATTGGAATTGAGAGAACACCAGTTAATTTACACTGCAATATTTCTCTTCGTTTCTGAACATTACTCAGTGGAATAGGAAGAGGAGATACCTCATCATTCTTAAATTCATTAATAAAAGTTTTCAAATCGATTTGTTGCCAATACCTAATAATTGTTCAATTCGGTAAGGGGTGTACATGTGAAACTATGTTTCCATATAATAACTAATGCAAGGACATTGCAATGTACAATCTCTCAATCACTCTGAATATTGCTTTTCATTTTAAACTTGGAAACACTTTTGAATTGATTTGATTGGAAATCACTGCAATGTTAATATTTATTGTGTTTTTATTCACAATAACAATTCAATATTTTTCATGTGCAAAATCATTCAAATCCCCATGAATTTTTTGATGCATACAAAAAAGGGTTGGCATCTATCTTATTTCATTAAACAATCACAGGAAATGGTGACTTGTTAGAAATCATACATTTTCAGAAAGAATGAAAGTTGTCTTCAGCTGAATAGGCACATTGATTGCCCAATTCATCATTTTGTTCCAATTTACGTGTAGATCAAAAACATTTTAATTTGCATTTCAGAAAATGAGAAACTTCTGACCATATAGAATAATTAAATTGATTTTTTGTATATAATGCACACTAATCACATAATCCTGTCAAGCTATCGTTCCACAAGTGATCATAAAATCATGTTTAATTAAGACATTTGTTAACTCCCATCATTATTGTAAATTACTACTGAATGTTCAGTAGATTACACACAGTATCCAACCATTTAATTCCAATCCAATTATCACAATAAACATCTGATTACTTTTCAGCCCTGCCCAGCCTGTTTGGGAATGTTATGAAGGAATCTTGTGCAACTCTGGTCGTGTCTCTGTTACCAGACCCGAGGGTACAATTTCAATTCCCACCTTGCACAGAGCTGTGCCAGAGCAGCTCTGAATGTTGATAAGAAAATATCTAAGAATCGAATGAATTGCCTTTCAATTCAACATTAGATATGTTTTCATTTGTTGTTCATTCCAATAATCACAGTATCTGCTATATATTTTCTTCATTCTGCGAATAGCAGAATGTATCTAATTCCACTCAATCAATGTTCTTTGCAAAATATTTGATAATGTTGCACTCACAAAGATGAAATATGCAAAGTACAGATATTCCTTGATTTTCGTTTGTTCTGAAGAGCTGAGTTCAGACTGCACATAGAACTTGATGCTTCAAAGGTATAAATATGAGGAAAAAATCAAGTTCTTCTTCAGTTAAATAAACAAATGCAACTTCCTACTATATATCAATTTTTAGTTATTGATCTGTTTATGAGTTGTCTGAAATTTGTTTTTTGTTTTCCATTCATCTATTTATATTGAATGTAAGATTGAAATGTTGTGAAAATATCCGAGTCCATCCATTTGAAATTGAATTTGCATATTTCTCTCTAATCCAGTTTATTGCATGATGACTTAACTGTGTTTTGTTCAGCAAACCTAGTGAATCATAAAAATTGTCTAATCTTAAATAAGATCTTTCACACCCAGTTATCAGTCTGTTCTGAATTCATGTAAATATCTAAGTTTATTGAAATCAATGTTCACACAAAACAGTGCACATAAAGCGACACAAAGATATTCAGCTGATTACTATTCAGTGGAATAACCTGAGTAAGTATCTTATTGTTCCTGGGACAAATGACAACAGTAAGCATTTATTTACTATTCTATGCAGTTAATGCAATTGATGTGTTATATTTCAGTTCAGTCGTTAATGTTGATTTATATTGTTTAAACCAATAATTCTACTTTATCACAGATATTGACTATACGGCAATAACGTTGGGAAGCAAATTTTTGTCAATCTAACAATCTTTAAGCTCCTTTTTTATTGTGTGTGTACAAGAGACAATTCAAATTATAACCATTTTTATTACAAATTGAACAAATACTGCATTTTAAATTTGTGAAGTTCCGACATTTTTCAAAAGGGTTAGTCTTCACTATATATGTCATGTTAAAAATCTGCTATTTCAAATCATGCGTGCTACAAAATGATTATTGTTTTCATTTCATTGTAAGAAAAGAACTGCTTTGACCATGTTGATTTTATGACATTTCTATTCCAACATTTTTCATCATTGTCCAAAAATGACAATATTATTAAAATCGCATATATGCCACATGTCATTTACTCCATTGTTCAGTTTCAAGCTCACTTTCATGACTTACGAATTTTCTTCCTAATTCTGACACAAATCTTTAAACATTGATCATAATATTGATCATTTAAATTGATGAAACATATCTCTACAAGGAATCCGGTGTATGGAAATTCACAATTCTTGTATTACGTACATTTTTTACTTAAAAAAAGAAGAATTTCGCTCAATAATCACAGAACGGCTCATTTTTCTTCAATCCATAAAGCTAGGTACTATGTTTTATTCCTCAGTTTACTGATCTTAATAAATATCCAATCAACATCACAGCAAAGTGCTTTTGTGATATTGAATTATTATAATTCTTCAAAAGAGCATTCATTATCAAGTCATTGCCATGATAATAATGGCACAATTATTTATAAAAAAAGTCTTTTGAACAAGTATAATGAGATTCACATTTACATTTAATCCATTATGTCTGAGTACTAATATACAGTATGAAAATGCCTTTATTTTTCAGGTCACCTACCCCACAAAGGAACCAATGAATTCCCATCCAAAGTCATTGCAAATATCTGATGATTGCTTATTTGAATGATCACGGTAATGTCAGCCTTAAAATTCAGGAAAATGTAATTACTTTTCACTGAATTAATTCGAGTTCATTTCCAGACATTGCTCAATCACTTGCAAAAAGAGATATTTCATTATTCTTGAATGCATTGACAGACTTTGATAATTCAAGTGTTGCTGATTTATTTAATAAAAAATAATGATTATTCAATCTAGTAGATTGCGCAAATGTGGATTTACGGCACAGTACATGAACCACTGTAAAGATATTGCAGTGCACAATCTCTCAATCATTGTAAATATCAATTTTTATTTTACCTGTTGAAACATAGTTGAATTCAATTAATTATATTTGACTTCAATGCTCACATTTATTGTGTTTGTAATCATAATACGACTTACGGATGTTTCATGCAACAAAATCAAATGAAAAAGAATTAGTATCTCTATTCTTTCATTCAACAATGGCAATAAATTTTCATTTTTTAAATTTTGAACATTTTGGAAAGAAGGGATGTTGTCTTCAGTTGAATTCTTGCATTGACTCACTAATTCACAGTGTCCGCTACTTATTCTCTTTGGGTTCCTATGAAAAGAAATTAACTAGTTCTTCTGGTTGCAAATGCCTGGAAAATATTTGAGAATGTTATGGTTTTAAAGGTGACAAGGCGAAGTGATCGTAAGTCATCATTTATTTTGATAGAAAGAGCTGGATTCAAACATTTCGAACACACACACACACACAGTTATTCTGCTGTGTGACAAGGGGATAAACAAGTCGCTTTCTTCGGCATTCAGTAAATATATGCCACTTCCAATTATTCATTAGTCAGCTAATTACCTACATTTGTCATGAAAAATTGCAATTCGTCTAAATATTGTTATGACCTTTGATCAAATTAAATTTTTAATTATAGTTTATTCATGAATTGCCGGGATTTTGTTTTTTATTGTTTTCCATACACCTATTCATATTGAATGTAAGATTGACATGCCTTGACAATGTCGGAGAGTGTTCATTTGAAACTTTTTTTTTCGTATCGTTCACTGATTTTACTTATTGCATAAGATTACATGGGACCCGGTTAGCAATGCTGCCTCACAGCGCCAGGGACATTCGTTTTATTCACTCCTCGGGTGACAGTGGGGACTTTGCACGTTCTCCCGAAGTCTATGTGACTTTGCTGTGGTGTCCTCCCACAATCCAAAGATGTGCAGGTTAGGTGAGCTGGCACGCTAAATCGCACACTGTGTACAGGGATATGTGTATTAGTAAGCAATAAATGTGAAGAAATATGATCGGGAAAAGTTTTTGGGTGGGTTAATCTTTAGATCTTTCAAACAATTGGCCTGTTATTACACTGAGGTGACAGGGGTGCTTTCGTGGCGTTGCTAGTATTATGGTGCGCCCCGAGATCTAACCCATGTTGGAAGTGAAATGGACGAATCTACAGAGAGGCTACAGAAAGACATCGCATCCATTTGGTTTTCTTTAAATCACTGACGAGCAGGAAAATGCAAACGGGGAGGGCGAGTGGGGAAGTGAGGCAGTTGCAGCTCTGGTAACGAACTGCTCCAAAACATGATTTAGGACCTCTGGTGCCAATTCTCGCACGTTGAATAACGACAGACAGCTTCCAAACGGTCAGCGCCGTTGGACTGGTTCAGCCGAAACAGCAGTGATGGAATTCGAACCCATGCCTCTGTCGAGACTGCAGCCTTAATTCAGCGATTTAGACCGCGCGGCCACGCTACCAACACGCCCAGCGCGCCATTTTCTTGCACTTCCAATTGTGCTCCTGCATAGCAACAGCTGCAAACTGACGTGAAAACGGTTCTATGATCCCTCTCCGACTCGCACAGTTGCGGGGATGTGCCCGTCTACAATATCAATTTCTCAGCAGATAACGATAGCCCATCAATCCAGACAAAAATCACTGGTAAACTGAGTCTATCTTCTCAGACTGGATTCAGCTACAAATGTATCTGTGAGTGCGTGCAAATATATGATCGGTTATGATTGGGTCAAATTACCATGAGCTACTTGACATTACTGCAATTTCAATTCTTGCTTTGCTAAATGATTTCACCCATTGCTCAAAACAGGACAACTTTCACGTTTACACGGAACACGAAACACACCGGACTACAGAAAAAACGCACGAAGCTGAGCAGGCCGTGTCCCAAATCGTACCGTGTAGCATAGTTTCAGTCACTGTGTCTGTTTTGCAGAATAAGGTTCCCAAAGAATGATCCACCCTAAAACCGGAGGTAGCATTACAATCCGAGAACGCTCTCGGTCAGATCCACCGACGTCAAGCCGGTGTTCTTCTCTGACCACTGCCTCCTGCTGGCCGACTGTCACCTACAGGACGAACAGCGGGCGGGCAAGGGAACGTGGAACACTAAGCTGTTGACCCCGGGAAACATCGAAGAGCTCAAGAGGGATTACGCAGGTTGGAGAACCGTGAAGCCTCTCTTTGAGTCTCCAGCGGACTGGTGGGAAACGGTAAAAGGGAACATCAAGAGGTTCTTTATCCTCAAAGGTGTCCAGGAGGCGAGAGAGAGGCGGGGAAAACTGTCCCAGCTCCAGGAAAGTATGCAGAACCTGCTCCTGCTGCAGACGATGGGGGTCGATGTCACGGAGGACCTCAAGGAGGTGAAGGGCCAGCAAGCCTCGCTCTTTGCCTCGGAGGCCTCCAGGATAATCTTCCGGTCCAGGGTCCGCTCGGTGGAGCAGGACGAGACGTGCTCGCGTTTCTTCTTCCAGAAGGTGCACAAAGAGAGCTCCGTGCTCAGCAGCCTGAAGAAAGAAGATGGCTCGGTAACGTCATCTCAGGCTGACGTCATGAGGATCAGCAAATCCTTCTACGCCAGCCTGTATGACTCGAAGCCAACCGACAGCGCGGCCTCCCAGTCATTCCTGTCCTCTATCACGGAGGTCCTAGATGACGGAACACGAGAGAGGCTGGACCAGCCGCTATCTCTGGATGAACTGACCAAGGCCCTCGAGTCCTTCGGAAAGAATAAAACTCCCGGAAGCGACGGCTTACCGGTCGAGGTTTATTCCGCTCTTTGGGACTTGATCGGCCAGGACCTGCTGGAGGTGTATGTCAGTATGCTTCGGGCAGGTACCATGAGTGAATCCATGAGGAAAGGCATCATCACCCTCATCTACAAGCAGAAGGGGGAGAGGGAGGAAATTAGAAATTGGAGACCGATCTCACTGTTAAATGCAGACTACAAAATCTTGTCAAAGGTCATCGCCAACCGGGTCAGGTCTGCTCTGGGATCGGTGATCCACCCGGACCAAACCTGTGCTGTACCGGGCAGGAAGATCTCTGAGAGTCTCGCACTCCTCAGGGATACGATCGCCTATGTGCAGGACAGAGGGGTGGACACCTGCCTCATCAGCCTGGACCAGGAGAAAGCCTTTGACAGGATATCGCATACATATATGAGGGATGTCCTCTCCAAAATGGGCTTTGGGGAGGGAATCGGAAATTGGATCAGACTGCTCTACACCAACATTGTCAGCGCAGTCTCAATCAATGGGTGGGAATCAGATAGCTTCCCTGTAAGATCTGGAGTCAGGCAGGGATGCCCTCTCTCACCCGCCTTGTTTGTGTGTTGCATAGAGCCATTTGCCGAATCCATCAGGAAGGATGCGAGCCTGAGAGGGGTGACTATTCCTGGCAGCGGGGGCCTGCAGGTTAAGGCCTCCCTGTACATGGATGACGTCGCTGTTTTCTGCTCGGATCCACTGTCCGTGCACAGACTCGTGTGCATCTGTGACCAGTTCGAACGGGGCTCGGGGGCCAAGGTAAACCGAGGCAAGAGCGAGGCCATGCTCTTCGGGAACTGGGCCGACCAATCCTCTATCCCCTTCACCGTCAGGACTGACCACCTGAAGGTGCTGGGTATTTGGTTCGGGGGGGCTGGGGCGTGCGCCAAGACTTGGGAGGAGCGGATCAGCAAGATGAGACAGGAACTAGGCAGATGGGGGCAACGGTCGCTCTCCATCGCGGGAAAAAACCTGGTCATCAGGTGTGAGGTACTCTCAGTATTGCTATATGTGGCACAGGTCTGGCCTATCCCCAGGACCTGTGCCGCCGCAGTCACCTGGGCCATCTTCCAATTCATTTGGAGATCAAAGATGGACCGGGTCCGAAGAGACTCTATGTACAAAGACCGGTGCAATGGGGGAAAAAACACGCCCAATGCCACCCTCACCCTGATGGCCACCTTTGTGTGTGGCTGCATCAAGCTGTGCGTGGATCCCCGGTACGCAAACACCAAGTGTCACTACGTACTGAGGTTCTACCTGTCCCCAGTGTTGCGAAGGATGGGCCTGGCCTCGCTGCCGCGGAACGCTCCGAGTAGTTGGACCGTTCCGTATCACCTGTCCTTCGTGGAGAAATTTATGAGGAAAAACACCTTTGACCACAAGTCCATCAGGAAGTGGTCAGCACGTAGCGTCCTTGAGACCCTTCGGGAAAAGGAGAGGGCGGATCCTGTCGAGCGGTTCCCTGAGCAGACTGTCAAAGCCATTTGGCAGAATGCCTCATCGCCAGAACTTTCCAACAAGCACCAAGACGTGGCTTGGCTGGTGGTGAGAAGGGCTCTGCCTATGAGATCCTTTATGCACGCCCGGACTCTCTGCCGCACCGCACGCTGCCCTCGAAGTGGCTGCGGGGGGGGGACGAGACTGTCACACACCTCCTTCTGGAATGTGCCTATGCAGAGGAAGTCTGGAGAGGAATGCAGTGGTGCTTGTCGAGGTTCGTCCCGAGCAGCGCCGTGACGCGGGACTCCGTGCTCTACGGCCTGTTCCCCGGGACTCGCACCGAGACGAACATTAACTGCGCCTGGAGGATCATCAACTCGGTGAAGGACGCTCTCTGGGCGGTCCGAAACCTGTTGATCTTCCAGCTGAAGGAGTTGACCCCGACCGAGTGTTGCAGACTGGCACATTCCAAGGTCCAAGACTACGTCTTGAGGGACGCGCTGAAGCTTGGGGCAGCTGCTGCCAAGGCGCGGTGGGGAAAGACCACCGTGTAAGATCGGCCTGCCTAAAGAAGAACAGGGGGCCCATGCGGACGTTGTTTTGGGCTCTGCTGATGCCTCAGCCAAATATATGTATATGTACAAGATTGAAAAAGGCACAGGATTGTAAATGACAAGGATAAATTTGAATCTGTGTTTGTAAATATGGACATATGTATGGCATGATCAAATGTACAGACCATCAAATCATTTATGAATAAAGTATATTTTTGAAATATAAAAAAAAATCCGAGAACGACAGATTACATTGTGAGGAAGGTCTGACCTCGGAGCCAGTTCGAGATGCCACTTTCCTTGCCTTTTACCTTAACCGTGCAATTTGCTGCAGAGATGTTCACTCCTGGACACGAGCCACATGGATACCAACTGAGTTGGAAACCTGAGTGGGAATCGATGAGAAAAAGCGACTCAATAAAGTTTAACAAGTTCCATGGTGCTTTTTAGAAATGCAGTTTCTGTTCACCTCAATCCAAAAGGCAGTTTCTGAACATAGTAACAGAAGTCAAAAGGTAATTACCTCACCCCACCCCCACTCCGGAAGAGGTGCTAACTGCCCTTGATTGCTTTTTGTTCTCGATGTGAAGAGCTCTCACGCCTGAGTCACCGTCACGTCTCTGGTTGCTGAGTGAATCACAAAGAAGGAGTTTCACCAGAGCTGCAACTGCCTCACTTCCCCACTCGCCCTCCCCGTTCACATTTTCCTGCTCCTCAGTGATTTAAAGAAAACCAAATGGATGCGATGTCATTCTGTAGCCTCTCTGTCGACTCCTCCGTTTCAGTTCCAACATGGCTTAGATCTCGGGGCGCACCTTAATACTAGCGACGCTATGAAAGCACAGGTCCAGAGGTTCCTCTGAGAGTGTAATTTCTTTCATTGCTGTTGCTGATTGAATGAGCCACGAACGTGCGAACTGCTCCAAAACATGATTTAGGACCTCTGGTTCCAATTCTCGCACGTTGAATAACGACAGACAGCTTCCAAATGAGGTTTTTCAGAGACGACTTTGGGATGCATTTGACAGACAGACTAGTTGAGGAATCCGTGGTGCGCTGTGACACCAGCGCATCAGCTTCTTCCCTGTCTTTGAACCGGGCCGCCTGCAAGGAATGCAAATGCGGTAATGCTTTTCGTGGAAGGATCAGAAGGGGGTAACTACACTCTCAAACAGAATGGCATATGATCAGAACCAGGTTGGAGAAAAACTTTACAATGCTTTGCACTGTAAGTTAATGGAATTACATTGCACTTCACTACGAGAGCAGATTTGTTCAAGCAACTTCGAAGGCAGGTTTGCAGATGGGAAAGCAAGCAAGAAAGCTCTGTGCTTGTCTAGGCTGCAGTTGAAGAACAAAGCAGTTTCTGCCCAGTTTCGTACTGGGGACCTTTCGCGTGTGTGGCGAACGTGATGATCACTACACTACAGAAACAAGCCTCTGCCGTTCCTGCTGCAGCTTTGTGGCATCCAGCACTGAAAGTTGAAGCCATTATTCGTTTCCAATAGCTCGTTGTTTCCCAGCGTAATTGACATCTTGAAAACGTAAAAAAAAGACACGTGAAATTGATGATAAAATATTGACAAGGATGTCGTCAGTGTTTGGACCGTAGGGCGAGGTCGACTAGGCTGGGACGACTTTCCCTGCAGCGTAACGGCTGCGACATGATCTAATGGAAGGGTTGTAAACTGAGTATTTACGTGTTTTACCCAAGTTGGGGTGAGTTGAAAACTCGAGAGCATAGGTTTAAGGTGAGTGGGCTGAAATTGACAAAGGGCCTGAGGCACATTTCCCACACAGAAGGTTGTGCGTGTATGGAATGAGCTACCAGAGGAAGCGGAGGAGGCTCAGAAAATTGCAAAGGTAATCGGATCATTTTCTGGATAGGATGGGTTTCGAGGGTTTGGGGCCAAATACTGGGGAACTGGACTTGTTTATATTTGGCTATGTGGTGAGCATGCCCGAGATACACCGAAGTATTTGTTTCCAAGCGGTGTACCCCAATAACGTTGTGTTGCTTACACCTGCTTTAAAGGATTACTTTTTAGTGGAGCTTGCCGTCGCAGTCTGTGGCACAATCCTTTAGTGTGTTCGACTGCTCACGGGAAAGGTAGTATTGCGAAACACTGCAGAAAGGAACGACTTCCTTACTTTTGCTCCGACTGACCATACTCTGAAATTTTCCCAGATCCACAGTTAAGGATTTTTTCAGCTGGAAGTTACCTCAGAAACCCTGTTAATTCGTAATGTAATGAGCGAATCTCAAAACAGAAAGCATTTAACACGGAACACAAACAAAGCTGGCAAACCTAATGCATTTTCAGACACAGAGATGCATGAATGCAAAATGTGAGACAGTCCGAGGGCATGATTTATAAACTAATCTCACAACTAACAACAGGGCAATTCCAAACTGCTCTTCCAAACATACTGCAGTCTTAGTGCACCATCATTTCCCAGACAATGCTGTAAAGAGAGAAAGAAAGAACATAATAAGAATGGGCCATAAAAAGTGAATTTCACCAATCACAGTCTCGATTAGATTACCTTTCCATTCCGATGTCTCCAGGACGGAAATGAAGGAAATGGGAGAAATTCAATAACATATCACATCGAAATTCATTGGAACGATTTTCTCATTGGCCAGAAAACCAAATAACGACGAGTCAAGTCACTGCAGGACTTTGTTTCACAACAGCAATGAAATAACAGTCTCCATTCGGTTCCAGTAAAAGCTCAACTTGCCTGGAACAGCAGAGGTGTTTGCGATTTTCCGCGTGGCTGGCGAACACGATCCTGACAGCAGAGACTCTTTGAAGTATTTGGCTCTATCCCACACCACAGTTAATTCTCTAAAGCAAGTCCATTTTCCTTTTGTTTTCAACATCAACATGCTGTGGGGACCAAAACAACACTTTAACAATGCTGCCGCGTTGGAGTTGATCAGCAGAAATGGCAGTGGTGAGATTCGAACCCACGCAATTAAACATTTATATATATATACACACACACACACACACACACACACACACACACACACACACACACACACACACACACACACACACACACACACACACACTCAACCCTCCACCACAACACTATCCCCTGTAACTAAACAGATATACGTAGAAATGCACACATACACAACTGTTGACCACCACATTGTTTTATGCCATTAAACAGATATTCTCAGAAACACACACACACAAACACACACAAAACCCCCGACCAGCATGTTGTTGCCTGCCATTAAGCAGAAACACACGCACAACCCTCAAGCACCACATCGCCTGCCATGAAACAGATATACTCAGAAACAAACACATACAACCCTCCACCACCACCCTGTCACCTGCCATCAAACAGATATACACAGAAACAAACATACAATCTTCTACGAACACCCTGTCTACTGACCTTAAACTGATAGACACAGAAACATACACAACCCTCCACCACCATCTGTCACCTGCCACTAAGTACACAGACACAGAAACATAGACACTCTACCCTCCAACACCACCGTGTCTCCTGCCATTGAATAGAGATACGCAGAAACACACACAACCCTCCATGACCATCCTGTCTCCTGCCATTGAACAGGTATACAGAGAAACACACACACCATCATGTCTCCTGCCATTAAGCACATATACGCAGAAACACACGCACACAACCCTCCACCACCAACATGCCACCTGCCATTAAACAGTTATACACAGAAACACACACAGCACCCTCCACCACCACCCTGTCCCTAGCCCTTAAATAGATATACACATTAACACACACGCACACAACCCAATATGACTACCCTGCCTCCTGACATTAAACAGGTAGACACCGAAACCAACGCACAACCCTGCACCACCACCCTGTCTCCTGCCTTTAAGCAGATATACACACAAACACACATACATCCCTCAACCACTCCCCTGCTTCCTGCCGTTAATCAGATATACACAGAAACACACACGCACAGCCCTTAAACAGATATACACAGAAACGCACACACATCCCTCAACCACTACCCTGTTTCCTGCCGTTAATCAGATACACACAGAAACACGCACACACACAACCTCCACGACCACCCTGCCTCCTACCATTAAATAAATATACACGGAAACACATGCACAACCCTCCAACACCGCAATGTTTCCTGCAATTAATCGATTTTACACAGAAACACATGCATAATCTTCCACCACCACCAGCCTGTCTCCTGTAATGAAGTAGATATATACAGAAAAACACACACAACTCTGCACCACCTCCTAACACCTACCATTAACCATACATACACAGGAAATAAAACACACATGGAAAAACATCCCCCCCACCAATACTCTGTCTCCTGACATTAAACAGATATACACAGAAACACACACACACACCCCTCCATCACCACCCTGTCTCCTACCAGTAAGCACATAGACACAGAATCACAGACAACCTACCCTCTACCCCCACCCTGTCTCCTGCCATGAAAAAGATATATGCATAAACTCACATACACACACACACACACACACACACACACACACACACACACACACACCTCCATGAACACCCTGCTTCCTGCCATTGGACAGATATACACAAAGACACACACACACATCAAACTGTCTCGTGCCAGTAAGCACATATACACGGAAACATTACACACACACACACACACAGACAAACACACACACATGCGCACACACACACACACACACACTCACTCAAATCTCCTTGACCACCCTGTCTCCTGTCATCAAACAGATATACATGGAGATATACACACACACAAAACCTTCCACGAAATTTATAGCTGAGGGAGCGGCAGTTACGATGCGATTAGGCAAAATTTAGGAAGTATAGGATGGTGAAGGAACCGGCAGGGGATGGGCACATTAGAAATGTGAAGCTTATTCAAGGAAAAGCTCCTGAGTGTCCTACATAATTATGTACCTGTCAGGCAGGGAGGAAGCTGTAGAGCGTGGGAGCCGTGGTTTACAAAGGAAGTGGAATCTCTGGTCAAGAGGAAGAGGGAGGCTTATGTTAGGATGGGATGTGAAGGCTCAGTTAGGGCACTTGCGGGTTACAAGGTAGCCAGGAAAGACCTAAAGAGAGAGCTCAGAAGAGCCAGGAGGAGACATGAGAAGTTGTTGGCTGATAGGATCAGGGTAAACAATAAGGCTTTCTATAAGTATTTAAAGAATAAAAGAATGACAAGAGTAAGATTAGGGACAATCAAGGATATTAATGGGAAGTTGTTTGAGGAGTCGGAGGAGTTAGAGGAAGCACCAAATGAATATTTTTCGACAGTATTCACTCTAGAAAATGACAATGTTGTCGAGGAGAATACTGAGATACAGGCTACTAGACTAGGTTGGATTGAGGTTCACAAGGAAGAGGTATTAGAAATCCTGCAGAGTTTGAAAATAGATAAGTCCACTGGGCCAGATGGGATTTAGCTTGGGATCCTCTGGGAATCCAGGGAGGAGGTTGCCGAGCCTTTGGCATTGATCTTTCAATCTTCATTGTCTACAGGAATAGTGCCAGAAGACTGGAGGATAGCAAATGTGATTCCCCTGTTCAAGCAGGGGTGTAGAGACAACTCTGGTAATTATAGACCAGTGAGCCTTACTTCAGTTGTTGGTAAAGTGTTGGAAAAGGTTATAAGAGATAGGATTTACAATCATCTAGAAAATAATAATTTGATAATGGATAGTCAGCACGGTCTTGTGAAGGTTATGTCGTGCCTCACAAACCATATTGAGTTCTTTGAGAAGGTGACCAAACAGGTAGATGAGAGTAAACCGGTTGATGTGGTGTATATGGATATCAGCAACGGATTTGATAAGGTTCCCCACAGTCGGCTATTGTTCAAAATTTGGAGGAATGGGATTGTGGGAGATATAGCACTTTGGATCAGTAATTGTCTTGCTGAAAGAAGACAGAGGGTGGTGGTTGATGGGAAATGTTCATCCTGGAGTCCAGTTAGTAGTGATGTGCCGCAAGGGTCGGTGTTAGGTCCACTGCTGTTCATCATTTTTATAAACGACCTGGATGAGTGAGTAGAAGGGTGGGTTAGTAAATTCGCAGACAACACTAAGGTCGGTGGAGTTGTGGATAGTGACGAAAGATGTTGTATGTTACAGAGAGATATAGATAAGATGCAGAGCTGCGCTGAGAGGTGGCAAATGGAGTTTAATGTGGACAAGTGTGAGGTGATGCACTTTGATCAGAGGAACAGGAATTCAAAGTACTGGCCTTATGATAAGATTCTTGGTAGTGTAGATGAGCAAAGAGATCTCGGTGTCAAGGTACACAGATCCTTGAAAGTTGCCACCCAGGTTGACTGTGTTGTTAAGAAGACATTAATATAGGGATCGAGTTCTGGAACCATGAGGTTATGCTACATCTGTACAAAACTCTGGTGTGGTCGCACTTGGAGAATTGTGTACAGTTCTGGTCACCGCATTATAAGAAGTATGTGAAAGCTTTGGAAAGGGTGCAGAAGAGATTTACTAGGGTCTTGCCTGGTATGGAGACAAGGTCTTCCGAGGAAAGTCTGAGGGACTTGAGGCTGTTTTCGTTGGAGAGAAGAAGTTTGACATGTGACTCAATAGAGACATATAAGATAATCAGAGGGTTAGATAGGGTGGACAGGGAGAGCCTTTTTCCAAGTACGGTGACGTCGAACATGAGGGGCATAGCTTTAAATTGAGACGTGACAGATATAGGACAGATATCAGACGTAGTTTCTTTACTCAGAGAGTAGTAAGGGTATGGAATGCTTTGCCTGCAACAGTAGTTGATTCGCTAACTTTAAGTACATTTAAGTCGTCATTGGACAAGCAGATGGACGTACATGGAATCGTGTAGGTTAGATGAGCTTCAGATTGGTATGACAGGTCAACGCAACATTGAGGGCCGAAGGGCCTGTACTGCGCTGTAATGATCTATGTTCTATGTTCTATGAGCACCCCGCTTACTGACCTTAAACGGATATACGCAATAACGCACATGCATACACAACCCTCCACCACCACCTTGTCTCCTGCCAGTAAGCGCATCGATACAGGAATACAGACACTATACTCTCCACCACCATCTGTCTCCTGCCTTTAAGCAGTTATATACACAAACACATACGCACACACATCCCTCGATCACCACCCCGTTTCCTGCTGATTATCAGATATACACAGAAACACACACACACAACCCTCCACCACCACACTCTCTCCAGCCCTTAAAACAGATATACACACAAACACGCACACATCCCTCTACCATCACCCTGACTCCTGCCCTTAAACAGATATACACAGAAACACACATACATACAGAACGCTCCACCGCCACCCTGTTTCCTGCAATTAATCAGATATACAGAGAAACACACACACACAACCCTCCACCACCACTAGTCTGTCTCCTGTCATTAAGCAGATACTTACAGAAAAAACATACACATCCCTGTACCACCACCCTAACACCAGTATTAAACAGACAGACACAGAAAAAAAAAACACACACAGACAACACTCCACCACCACCCTGTTATCCTGGCATTAAACAGATATACACAGAAATACACACACACACAACTTTCGACCACCACCAGTCTGTCTCCTGTCATTAAGCAGATATATACAGAAAAACACACACATAGTTTGAAAATATTAGGAGGAAGGTGTAAAGGAGATGTCAGAAGTAGTTTTTTTTAAATATACAGAGTGCTGTGAATGCATGGAATGCGTGACCAGTGGTTGTGGTAGAAGCAGAGTTATCGAGGACATTTAAGCGACTTCTCGACTTGCACATGGATAGCAGTGAGTTGAGGGGTGTGTAGGTTGTTACTATATTTACATTAGGATTGAATCTCCGCACAACATCGTGGGTGAAAGGGTTTGTTCTGTGCTGTACCTTCTATGTTCTATGTTCTTTGACAAGGGTGAGTCGATCTCTGACTACTTAATGCCAACTGTAAAAGATGTTTAAAGACGTCATTGAGTTGCAAAGGTGTCAGCACTATAAATATGTTTTGGTCATTGTCGATTTCTTTTCCTTGATGGGTTGAAGCTTACCCCACTTCCAATGTTAGTGCTAAAACTGTTGCAAATATTTTACTCAAGGAGATTATTACCTGCTTTGGTATTGGATTTTGTCTACCTTCTGACAATGCCCCCCACCCCCATTTTATTGGAGATATAAATGAGGAATTATGCTCTCATTTTGGGATCCACCACCAACTGTTTTGTGCTTATTTCCCACAAGCTGCAGGGTTCGTGGATCATGGTGACCAGAGTCTGAAAAGTAAACTTGCCAAATGGACTTCTGATACAGGTCTTTCCTGGGTTAGGGTGGTGCCGCTGGTATTGTTCCACCTACAATATACTCCTGTGGGGAAACCTCGCTTGACCTTTTCAAGCGCTCACACTCTGTATGATCTGAATGATAAAATGCACTGTATCTGATCCGCAGGACGCACTGCAGAAATTATCCCATCCCAGCAGACTGAGCTGCCTCCATTGATCGAGCTGTCTCTATTGGTAGAGTATCATACAGTTACAGAGAATATCCTGTGATGTCATCCTCGAAGGTACTTGCTACAAAAAAGCTGAACACTGTGATCAGCGCTAACACAGAGGCCCAGCGGGCCCATAAACCAGAAATCAATGGATAAAGAGATTCTTCTTTTTCGAAGACTCTGATTCAGACCATCATCTTTAACACTTTTTAAAGATTAGATTAGATTACTTACCGTGTGGAAACAGGCCCTTCGGCCCAACAAGTCCACACCGCCCCGCCGAAGCGCAACCCACCCATACACCTCCATCTAACCCTTAACTAACACTGCGGGCAATTTAGCATGGCCAATTCACCTGATCTGCACATCTTTGGACTGTCCCACTAACTTTCTGGGGAGAAAATGGATGTGGGCGAGCGGACAGACTCAACTGGTTCCAACCTTTACACCCATGGTCTGTGTGACAACAAAAGCCGAAACCTGGAATTTTTTATCTTGCTTCTGAAAAACAGGTGAGTAAATTTTGAAGGTCATAGATATTTCTTCCTGGTGTTCATGAAATGATCTAGAGCAGAGTACGGTTCCCTGAGTATGGTCTGACTTCTGGGTTATGGACTGTGATATTCTGCTCACATGATCTGAACACATACCAAGTAATGACTCAGTGACAAGATCTGCTGAATCGGATTCCGTGAAGAACAGAAGCCGATGTAATGAAAAGAGCCATAAGAATGGGAATGCAGCAACTTATTTTCCAGACTCGAGGAGAGTTCATAGTGCTGTTTCCAGGGGTCAATATCTGTACAAGTAGACTGAAACAGCTTTGGGTGTTATTGTACTACATCTTTTGTATAATGGTGCAAAAGCATGGAACTTTTGTGTAGAGGGGATAACTTCAAAATCCTCAATGAGGCAAAACACACAAATGAGGTAAACAACAAAGTAACCACATAATTTGGTGTTACATCATGGGGGAAACTTCCCTGCTCAAGTTTTGCTCAAAATCGCGCTCTGTCTAATTCCTAAGACTGAGAATCGAACAGTGAATGGTCTATGTCAATAAAAACTACTCTGATCTCACAACTTCAGCATTTCATACCCACCCCCTTATGTATGTCTGGCAATAGCAATTGATCCCTCACTGTGTAACTTCAGCACACGGAGAGAACAAATTATCATAAGGACAACAGTCATGTATGGGACTGGGATTTGACCCGATTCTGTTGCAACCAATCGATTCAGCTGTAATTGAAATTGCTTCCACCTTTCCTGTGTCGGCAACAAGATTGCATAGCTTAGTGGTGAGTTTTCATGCATTGAATTAGACCCAGCATCCTTTCTCACGTTGAAATATACAGCGATATAAAGACTTGATGAAAGACACGGGCAGTGTTTAATGGACTTTAAAGATGTTAGGAATGATGCGGCCATGATGCCATGTCATTAGAAACGATGGAAATGAGGTTTACTTGGAGATAAAGCCACTAGAAACGAAAAGAAGTGGTTTAATGGGATGGTGGCATAGATAAGGAATAATGCGGGAGAAATCAGGAAAGACTTAATTGTATCCGAAAAGAGGTTATCCAGCTGATATGAAGTTGTTAAGAGTAAATACGAGGGAAATTTCCTCGTTTAGGTGAGTGGAAACTAGAGGTTAGAACTTCAAACCCATCGGGGCACAATCAAGAAATTTAGAGTAGGCATTTTTTATTCTGACAGTTATTGAATTCGGAGATGAATTTTCGGAAATAGAATCATTTTAGGAGCTTATTCAAGAATATTTGAAAAGCGTGTGCAGGCAGACAAGAAGTGAATTAGATAAATTAAATTAGATTACTTGCAATTTGGAAACAGGTCCTTCGGCCCAACAAGTCCACACTGACCTGCCGAAGCACAATCCACCCAGACCCATTCCGCTACATGCACCCCTGCTCCTAACACTACGGGCAATTTAACACAGCGAATTCACCTAACCTGCACATTTTTGGACTGTGGGAGGATACCAGAGCATCCAGAGGAAACCCACGCAGACACAGGGAGAATTAAACAGTGGCAGTGATTCTGGGCTGCCTGGATGGGGATGACAAATGGAAACATTATCGAATTGGTTAACATTCATAGGAAAGAAATTGCATAACACCTGCAACTGAAAATGTTAAGGATGAGAAGAGCTGGTGGAGTTGGAAGGTGCAGCAACTCATTCAACATGATATATTATATACTGTAAATGCACTGAGCTGTTTGGTTTAGCTCTACATTAAATGGAAGTCGGTTAGCTCAGTCCACTGACTAACTGGTTTATGAGAAAAGTGAGATCAACAGCGTGGGATAAATTTTCGCACTTTCTCAAGTTTCCACAAGGATCATCATCTCCCCCACTCACCTGATCTGTAATACTGTGGTGCCTCTAGTGAGCAACATTTGGCCTGTCGATGTAAAACATCATTATCGTTGCCATCTGTTGGCTTGAACGTTTGGTCATAATCAACCGAAAGGGGAGTGAGTCTCCGCTTGAAAAATCCTGCGTCAAGACTCAACCTTATTCCAGATGGACCCTTTGTTCCTCCCTACAGCAAAACTACTTGCCCAGATCCTTTACCAAGTTTACTGACAACAGGCAAACTCAACAAAGAGATAAATCTAATACTTTCGATTGATTGAATGAGCTGTGCAGCTTGCAGGAAATTGAATGATATGAAACGATTTATACAGACTTTCCCAGGATGTATTCCAGTGCTGGGTCAGCAATTTGAGGAAAGTTATTAAGCTGAAACTTATCCTCTGTTTCTCTATCAACAGATGGATATTCACTGGGGGAATATTTGCAGATATTCTGTTAATAATTGGCATGTTTAACAAAGGCAAATCTTTTCCCCTCGTCAGAAACTGGACTTTTCAAATAAGTGCTACTTTACTCAACATTGTTTTCAACTGCGCTTCAGTCTGATGTTTCAATAATCCCTGGTCAATGTCAGTAACAGCATCTTTAGATAAGCATTGAACATAAAACCTTGGCATGTTATGCACCTTTAAGTATTCGGCTCTGACCAATTGAGCGACTGTTGCCGCAGACAGCGAAACTGTCACGTGACCTACACGTACCTGGAGAAGTTTAACTCAACTGCTCTAGTTCTGCTGTGATGATTAGATTCCCTACAGTATGGAAACAGACCCTTCGGACCCAAAAGTCCACATCAACCCTCCGAAGAGTAACGCAACCAGAACCATTTCCCCTCTGACAAATGCACCAACTCACCTGACCTGCACAATCTTTGGACTGTGGGAGGAAACTGGAACACCCGGAGAATACCCATGCAGACACGGGGAGAATGTGCAAACTCGACACAAACAGTCCACCGAGGCTGGAATTGAAATTTGGACCCTGTTGAGGCTGCAGTACTAACCACTGAACCACAACACTGTGGGAGCTTTGGTGGTGATGTGCTGCCCACTGGTACCTCAGTCACTCACCCTGCTTCATTTCCCTGAACCGTCTTGTTCTGAAATTAAACCTAAGGCAGACAAGGTGAAACTGACATGAATCTGTGATTATTGAAGCATCAGGTTCACGAAAAGGATACAAAAGGGACACAAAAAATGTGAAAAATAGACTACATCGAAAAATGGGTTTCCACTGGTTCCTGCGTTGTTTACAAACAATGTTACATTGCCGCTGTCGCAGGGCTTTTCATTCGATCAGCTTCAATCGGCACAGAATTCGAATCAACGAAACATCACCAACTTCCTTCTGAAAGTTCATACAGGTAACATGAAACATATTGCATTCATTTAAATCTTCACCATTCCTACATCCAAGAACACGTTGCACAGTTTGCATGAACATTGAAGATGTTAGAATGTTATGCAATAACAAAAATTCAATTACAGTTTAAATCGTAAAGTAGGTAGAATGCACAGAAAGACTCAGCATGTCAGAAATTCATGTGACCAGAACTGCAGCCTAGCAGAGTGGAAATCTGTCCCTGAATCCCAATATCCACACGTTTGCTTGCTCCATGTACCCAGTTGGAAACCTGTGTGGAGGAGCATGCAGTCTGACAGAGCGCCTGAGAGAATCCTTCACTGTCTGATCTAAAGCAACAATAGCAGCTGTCTGTTCTGGCTGTGAGAGCGGTGGGGTAAAGGGGAGCACCTTGATATTCCGTCGTGTCGATTCACATTGCCCTCATCATGTTAATTTTGAAAACCCTCTGTAAGAAACAGCACAGAAAGAGAGGAACAGTAGGAGGCTTGTCCAAACACGTGTCCTACTATCCGTTTGATATCATCATGGCTGACCAAACACGTCAATGTCTTTACCCAGCTCATCCACAACAACCTGTCACACAATGGGATAAAGACATTTAAGCAATCGACAATTTCTGTGCAACTTTGAGAGGGAAATGTGTTTACAGACAGTGGGTTTCTTAACGAAGTTTGCAGGTTTTGCGGGTGAGCATCTGATTTCGGTCCGATCATGACTCCGTAAAAACTCACAACCAAGAAGGCAAGGAATTTCCTCTAGTCAGTAGCAGGGACGAGAACTCCAGACGACAGGAATTGGCGATGAATCAGCACAACAATCAATGATTCAGCTGAAAACTGAACTAACCTCCAATTCTGGTGAGGTTCAACCCACAAACTTTGAATAGCAAAGGTACCAAATTTGTAGCAATCTGACACGCTTTTTATTGCGCCACAGAGCGGCAGTCGCCACAATTTTACTGCACCCAAAGTTGTGGTTGTTGGAGAAAATGTCAACAATCACCAGGAGATGCGGGGAATTTTTCAAGGAGTAAACCTTTTATTTGCAAACAAAAACAGTGACATTCAGAATACAAATGCTTGAATCGCCCCGAACCTCAGGGTCCATGGCATAGAATCATACAGTCATTGATATATGCAGCATGGAAACAGAACCTGCTGTCTAACTTGTCCATGCCGAGCAGATATCCCAACCCAATCTAGTCCCACCTACCAGCAACTGGCCCATATTCCTCCAAACCCTTCCTATTCACATGCCTCTTAAATGTTGCAATTGTACCAGCCTCCACCACATCATCATTCCATTCACGTACCACCCACTGTGTGAAAAAGTTGTCCCTTGGGTCTCTTTTTTAATCATTCCCCTCTCAAACTAAAACTATGCCCTCTCGTCCAGAACTCCCCGATCCAGGGAAAAGACTTTGTCTATTTATAATGTCCATGCTCCTCATAATTTTGTAAACCGCAATAAGGTCACCCCCTCAGCCTTCGATGCTCAAGGGATAACAGCCCCAGCCTGTTCAGCCTCTTCCTATACCTCAAAGTCCAACCCTGGAAACATTCTTGTAAATCTTTCTGAACCCTTCCAAGTTTCATAACATCTTTCCGATAGGAAGGAGACCAGAATTGCTTGCAATATTCCAACAGTGGTCTAACCAATGTCCTGTACAGCCGCAACATGACCTCCCAACTCCTGTACTCAACACACTGACCAAAAAAGGAAAGCATACCAAACGTCTTCTTCACTATCTTATCTACCTACTACGAACCTGCACTCCAAGGTCTCTTTGTTCAGCAACACACCCTCGGACCTTACCATTATGTGTATCAGTGCCGCTTTCCCAAAGTGCAGCACCTAGCATGTATGTGATTTTAGATTAGATTACTTATAGTGTGGAAACAGGTCCTTCGGCCCAACAAGCCCACACCGCCCCACCGAAGCAGAACCCACCCATACTCCCTACATTTACCCCTTACCTAGCACTACTGACAATTTAGCATGGCCAATTCACCTGGCCTGCACATCTTTGGACTGTGGGAGGAAACCAGAGCACCCGGAGGAAACCCACACGGACATGGGGAGAACGTGCAAACTCCACACAGTCAGTCGCCTGAGGTGGGAATTGAACCCAGAGCTCTGGCGCTGTGAGGCAGCAGTGCTGACCACTGTGCCACCATGCCACGCACTATTTTAATTCCATCACTTCTTACCCTTTTTTAAATTGCGTTCTTTCTTATTACAACAATTTAATGCACAATTGAATAGAATGACTGCTCTCGCTCTTCATTTCGACTTTAATGTGGTACCGATTGCTCGTCAATCTCCCGTGCAGCGAAGGGCAAGAACAAGATTCTTGACCCAGTGTGACGTGCAAAGGAAAACTGCTGGAGCGGTTTGTGAAGTTAGCAACCAGAGTGTGACTCGAATCCGTGAATGTGGAGCACAACAGTATAATAACCCACCACCATACTCGCTCGGTCTCCTCAGCACATTTTGTAAAGCAGTGACATGTGACCTCATCAGGTTACATGTAGTGAAAGTCATGGATGAGAAATTTCCAGAGCGGAATCGAATCCACACCATTCTGTTTCTGCTTTCACTAGAATTATAATGACAGCAAATTCCAATAAATAGCCATGCTGGTCAGAATGAATAGCTGTCATTGATACATTCTGAGTCTGAACTGTGTCAGAATCAAACAGAGAACAAGACTTTTACGTCATATTCTCACCTTCATTTGACTCATAATTTCTTCAGTGACTTCCTCTCTCACGTGAAGAAGCAGCCATGGAGAGGTAAATAAAGGCGATGTTGTGGTTCAATGGCCTTTCTGATATGGCGAACCTGAATTGGATTAAATCGCAAGAAACGCTGTTTGCTCGTTTCATTTTTATTTTGCTGCAACCTGACAATGTTCATTGTAATATCGGAAGTGAATTAGATTTATCTCATTGGAACGATTAATGTTGTATTCAAATTTGCTCCGACTTTATTTCAGCTTAAGGAGAATACTTCTTAGAAAAGCAAAGGGTTAAAGTGCAGTTTTGTTGCTCGTTACTTTGGCAGATTTCACCGAGTATTAAATGGACCAAACATCATGGTGTTTGTCCTCACATCTTGAACGCATGTGATTAAAGCACAAAGTCGATCTCCAAGCAACTGGTCACTTCCTATTCATTATGCAATATCTTCCCAACGCAATAAAAAAAATCCACTCAGTTCCATTTACAATGCTTGAAGTGGAATATTATGCCAAATCTTTCTAAACTTAGAGTTTTGGAATCGAATCTTATTCAGCTGCACATCTTCACGAAATGTCTTTACATTTAAAGTCAACCAACTTAGACATTGTTTCCCGCAACTTCCGACCGACTACAATCCACCTCTGCACCTTTACCGAGCCACACGCTGTCTCTCTTCTTGTGAAATTTATTCCTTGTATGTCACCAAATGTGCCATTTCAAATATTTTGAAAAACAGATTCTCCGAGTGACAGCGATTCTGTTCTCATCATTTCTTTGTCCTTCAAACGTTTTATTCAAAGTATTTGAATGCCTGACATCTAGAAGTTTAATTACTTGTAAGAGGGAATTTTCCACCCATTTACTCTGTCCAAGCATTTCATAACTGGAAAAAAACCCACTAAGTCTTCCTTGGTTCAGGGATAACTGTTCTCAATTTTCCAAGAAGACAAGTGAATAAAATCTCATCCTCAGTACACCCCGTCAGCATCTTATCTAATGGCTTTACACCCCAGTAAACACCAACATTATCTATTCATAGAATCACAGAATCCTACAGTGCAGAAAGGGCATTTCACTCAATCGAGCCGGTGTCGACTCTCTGAAGGTCATCTCACCCAGACCAAGCTCCCCTCCCTATTCCCGTATATTTCACCTGAGGAAGAGTGAGCCCTCCCCCTTGTGATTTCAAATAAACCTGTTGGACTATAAGCTGTCGGCCAGTGACGTCTGAACCTGTCCCCACGTTACCCATGGCTAATTCACCTAACTTACTTAATTCACTCCCTGGACAGGAGACGACAATTGAACTTTGTCAATCAACCTAACCGTCCCACTGAACAGCAGTGCAAATTACTGAGACAACGTTCCATCATAGTGAACAACTGCTGTATCTTTTTAAAATGGCTTTATACCCTGGTAACAGCCTCATCAAAACAAAAGAACCCAAATTCAATGTATCGAAATGCTACTCTGTCCTTTACAATCTAATTCGTGCTGCGGGAAATGTTTCTGCACTCATATTTGAATGCGTTTATGTTGTTTCTTACTCAGCTTCCTGCTTCTAGTAAATAATTCAATCCAGAACAAGTCTGTCAAGTGCTTTTCATTCCAACACAGTCACAAGGTGTAGTTTGCAGAAGTCACGTGTTTGGCCGTTCACTTACACTCTGCCTCCCTGAGAGCTGCAGTCCTCCCCACCTTTATTCAGGCAGCACTGTCCTTCGTGTGATATGCCCCATCGAGAATGGAAGGACAGGTATCCATACCCGCCCTTGGGAATGGAGTGACAATTATAAAACGTTTACACTGTCCCCAGCGAAAAATTGAGCCCTGTGTCAGGCGGGGACACTAACCATTATACTACAGAGGACAAGAGTGTCAAAGGACGCCCTTCAACCAAATGTGGCCACACTTGTCAAAAACAACTGCCTAATGAACTGAATCCCATTTTAGAGAGTTTACCTCACAGCCTTATATGTCTTGGCATCAAAAGTTCACATCTGAATATTTATTCAGGTTGTAAGGGTTTCTGCCACTCTGAAAAATGCAGACAGTGTATTCCAAATTCCAACCTTCCACTGGCTGATAAAGCTTTTTCGCACATCTTCTCAAAGTTTTCTGTCTTTCTCCTTAAGTCTCTGGCCCTGACTGATCGATCCCTCCATCAATGGGAAACTCGTTCAGTGAACCCTGTCCATACCCTAACCAAATCATGTCTCCTCTACATCTCCTTTACACTGCGACAAACACTCCACTCTGTCCTGTCTTTCTTCACAACTGAAACTCTTCAGCCCAAACAATATCCCGGGAAATATCTCCTGCAATTCTCTCAGTGTGATCACATCCCTGCTATAATATGACTTGCAAAACTGCAATCAACACTCTTGCTTGAGCCTAATGAGTATTTGTTTTAAAATTTCTGGATTAGTGTGAGGGCGATTCTGGCTAAGCAGAATGTATTACCCATTCCGAATTGCCCAGAGGACAGTTGAGACTCAACCATATTGCTATGAGTCTGAAGTCACATGCAGCCCAGACCAAGTAAGGATAGCAAATTCAATCCCGAAATGACATCAGTGAAACAGATTTTGTTTTCAACAATTGTCAATGGATCTATAGTAGTCATTAGATTCTTCCTTGCAGATATTTTTTGAATCCAAATTTGACGATCATGACATGGTGGGATTCAAGCCCGAGTACCCAGACTATTACCTCGGTCTCTGGATTATCAGTCCTATGAAATTATCACAAGACCAACGCAGAAAGCCATAAAAGCTAATCTTTTCCAATGAAATGTCTTTTCACCAAAACTGCCCTGGGTATCTTCCATGAGCCTGACGCTACAATTGTATCTGGCCTATGTCAGTAAAAGCTGCTACATGGGGATTGATTTCACAACCGCGGTATCCAAATGGATCGATTTGTTTGGAGGTCCCGATGGTGGTATTGGGGCACGTTCACCCAACAACAGTAACCGCAGCAGCAGCACAGACAGAACAGTATGAATGTGAAAGAGATTGATAGATTGGGCATTGCCTCAGAGAAATGGGGGGACGGACGGAAAGGAGGTTTAATGATCGTGGGAAGGACCGGAATCTCTGACAACGGGTGTGTTTGAATCCTGATATATGAAACGCAGAGATGCGAGAGAGCGGAACTTGAAGGTAAAACAATTAATTTATTAACGTGTGTCACAAAAAGGACAACGGAGAGAACACTTAGTGCCGTGATTTGGTTTCAAATCGAGGTTGCTGTGGTCACAATGCAAGATACCGACAACCACGATCACAGTAACCACAGAACAGGATGCTTGCAAGCAGCAATATGTATACTAGCAGAGGAAATGTTCGGAAGAACAGCAAATGTACAATATCAGTCCTCAGCGAACAGTGACAGATATGTGGGAACTGAAAATGGCCTGAATCTTTCAGTTGGATGTCCTCAGAGGCTGTGGAGATCCCTTTAATGAGAATGTTGAAAACTGAGATTGATAGATTTTGACAAAACATCAAAGACTCGAGGGGCCATACAGGGTATTGTTGAAATGTATGCTTCAATAGCATTTTAGCATAACATCGGCGACTTCACCAGCTTCCTAAAGTTGTAATCAGTGTTGCAGATAATCACACACAATCCCAGTTCCCAGCATCGGAATCAGAGAAACTGCGGCACAGCCGCCCAGATCCAAACGGAAATGGGATGGGAATGTGTGCGCGGAGTTACTCTCTCGCTCCAGTGATGCAATAGGTGAGCGTGCAGTCCTTTTATGATGGTATAGAGATGGAAGAAATTCCTAGATTGAGAATGCTCCTGATCAAGGGAATGGTTTTTCCCCGTTTATATTCTCATAGGGATCTACAGTGCATCTTGCTAAGACAGCTGAGTGGCAGAACTGGAGCGTGTTGAGCCCTTAACTTTGCAGTGGTGGGTTTAAAAGATGATTTTGCTATTTGGATCTGTGTTTCCGACACTGGCGGTGGCAGCTGCATTTTCTTGCATCAGCTCAGTATCAGTTTCTTCCACACAGTCAAGACTTCAAACTGGAGAAGGTGGTGTTGGGGTGATATCTTAAACTAGTCATCCTTGGGGGTTGGGACACGGAAATGGGTGATGTTTAAGTTCGACGAATAAAACCTGGAATGCAAGCCTGACGACAGGAACAGAGATCATGACTTTAATTTCCTGCAATCCCATTCATTCATGTTCCTTATGTAGGACATCTACAATCTTCACCCAGTCCTGCCTACGAGAGACTCCAGGACCAGAAAAAAACATGAGCTGACCCTTAATTCAGAAATCCCCGTCATGTGGGGAAGCAGGCTAGTCGGCCCTTCCAGTCCACATGGTCCATCCGAAGCGCATCCCACCAGACCCCACGGCTATTCCCTGTTCCATAAGCCTGCATTTCCCATTGTTGATCCCTGTAACTGGCACATCTTTGGTCAGAGGGAGAAATAAAAACACAAACACACAGAGAATGTGCAGACTGCCCACAGACAGACACCCGAGGCTGAGATCCCACCCGGGTTTGTAGTATAGCCAGACAGCAACGAACGAGGGGCGAAGAATAAATGTTGTCCAGACCAGTCATACTCACACCCTGTGGGTGAATGAGAAATAATGAAAACACATTCACAACATGGAAAACGGAATTTGTACCTGTGTGGACACAATTTGAAAGGATCACAACCACAGAAATCCATCACTTCCTCAGCAAGTTAATTGCGCATGTAAAACACCTTCTCTAGAAAAATGCCTCACATGTCTTTTTTTTAAAATCTCTCTCCATCTTGAACATATGCCCTCTCGTCTTGAAATTCCCCTCCTGGGAAAAGGCCGCTATCGTCAACTCTAACTTCCCTCTCATAAACTTCTGTCAGGTCGCCGCTCAAACCCCGAACCTGGAGTGAAAACAGTCGCAACGAGGAGAACGTGAGAACTGCAGATAAGAGATCAGAATCGAGATTGTTGTGCTGGGAAAGCACAGCAGGTCAGGCAGCATTTGAGGAGCTTGAGAATCGATGTTTCGGGCAAGAGCCTGATGAGTGACACTTGCGCGAAAAGTTGATTCTCCTGCTCCTCGGATACTGCCTTACCTGTTGTGGTTTTCCAGCACCCCGATATCAAATCTTAAAATAGTCTCAGCCTATCCAGCTTTTCATTAGAACTCAAACATTCCATACACGGCAATATGCGTGTATACCTTTTCTGAACCTGCACCAGCTGAATAATATCATTCCTACAACTGGGCTACCAGAACTGGACATAATATTCCAGAAGAGGCCTCATCAATGTCCTGAAAAACTTAAACCACGTCCCAACTAGTGTATACAAAAGACTAAGCAATGAAGGGAAGTAAGTTAAATGTCTTTGAACCATCCTGTCTGTATGTGATGCAAACTACATGGAATTATGTACCTGCATTCCTAGCTTCCGTGTTCTCCAACACGACGTAAAGCCCTACTCTTTTTGCTGTACCAAAATGGAATACCTTCCACTTATCCAGATTGAACTCCATGTCACATTTTTTTTCAGTCCAACGACTCATTGGATGAAGATCCTTTTGAATCTTAGATAATCTTCCTCATTGTCGACAATACTGATGTCGCCTGCAAACCTACGCAGCATGCCTGCAGTGAGTTCCACTGTTTTCTCATATAGATCAATGATTCATATTTACTTGTACTGGCCGTTATTTAGCAGTGTGCAGATCATGCAACAGTTAATCATGCAATTAACCATGAGGAAGAAAGTCGCAGACTGCAGGAAGATATCAAACAGTTGGAAATAAAAATGGTGAAAGCAATTTATTCCAGGGAAGTGGGTGAAAGTGAAGTAAAATCAAACTTCAAACCAGCCGCCCTCGCTCCAGTTGTGGCACTCAGTTATCTCAGCAAGATGCACTGTCGATTGCTATGTTATTATAAAAGGAAACAAATTTTGCCTTCTGCCCCGCCTTTGACCAGGAGCACTCCCAACCTCTGAATTGCTTGCGCCTCTCAACCGTCATAGAAATGCCATGCATTCACCGGTTGTGTTACTTGAGCCATTGAGTATCTATGCGACCTCATTCCCATCCCGATTTCAAATTGGATCTTCGTGACTGCGCCACTCAGCTCCTCTTATTCTAGGGCTGGGAATTGGGACTCTGTGGCAGCAGTGGTTACTGACTTCTGTGGGAAGCTGGTGAAAGAGCCGATGTTAAACTGCATTGCTATTGCAGCATACATTCCAACAAAAGCTACACTGTCTCCGGAGTCTTTGATGTTTTAGAGAAATCAATTTATCTCAGCCTTCAGCATATTAATGATGGAATCACCACAGCCACTTGGGGCACTGAAGTTAAACGGTCAGCTCATTCTGAGTTCCCGCACATCTGCCACTGTTCGCTAAGCATTGATATTGTGCATTTGGTGCTCTGCCTAACATTTCCTATGCTACTGTACTTATTACTACTACGTTGCGTGCTCATCTGTGGGGTGCAATGATCGTATAGTGGTTAGTATTCTGCGTTGTGGCAGCAGCAACCTGAGTTCGAATCCGAGTCACAGCAGAAATTGCTCTATTTGTTCCAGTCTTTTGTGAAACACAAAGGAATCAGTTACTTTAACATGGTAATTCTCTCCAAAGTGATGACTGTTTTCCTTCAAGTTCTGCTCGCTCACATTTCTGTGCATCTGAATTCAAATCCACCCGTTCTCAGAGGTTTCTTCCCTCCTACGATCACGAACCAAACTTTCTATCCCAAACCCTCATTTCATTAATTTAGGGATGCCAGTGTTGGACTATGGAGTACAAAGTTAAAAATCACCCAATACCATGTTAAGATCTTACAGGTTTAATTGAAGCACTAGTTTTCGGAGCGCTGCTCTTTCATCATGTGTTTGTGGAGTCATTTCCTATTTCATTAAGGCACTGCAGATTCTAACACTGACTCTCACGTTGATACTGATCAGTCTGTGTGGCTGCAGTCACTGTTGCTGGGTGAACGTGCCACAACCCACCACCGGGACCTACAGACCATTTAATCCATTTGGTTACCACTGTTGTGAGGTCAATACTCATGTAACAGCTTTTACTGATATGGACCAGATATTATTGTGGGGTGGGGTGGGGTGTGTTCGGGGTGCGGTCAAGCTCAGGAAAATGGCACAGGACAGTATTGGGGAAAAGCGACTTCACTGGATAAGATCAGTTTCACTGCTTTTCGACAATGGCCGAGCGCTATTACCACTGAACACTGTACTGTTTATTCAGACACCACGGACTCGGGTTTGACTCTGACCATGCTAGGTGGTAGAATTTGGATTCAGTAAATATCTGGAAACACGAATCTAATAACTCCTGTAAATCTATAGCCAACTGTTGAAAAAAACAAAACCGTCTGACGTCATTTAAGGAATGAAACAGCCATTCTTACCTGTTCGGGCCTCCATGTGACTCCAGACTTACTACAATATGGTTGAATCTCAACTACCCGCTGTGCAATTAGGGAAAGTAATAAATACTGCCGAGCCAGCGACGCTCTCATACTGTAACAGAATCGTTAAAAAAAATGTTCATTCGGTTCCAGCTTGCTTACTGTGTGCAGTCCTGCAACTCACAGAAGAGCATGGATGTGATCACACTGGGAATAATGCAGGAGTGATTTACTGGGATATTGTCTGGGCTGAAGAGTTTCAGTTGTGAGGAGAGATTGGACAAACTGGGGTTGTTTGTCGCCGAGCAGAGGAGATTGGAGAAGACATGACTGAGATGTACAAAATAATGAGGGATATGGATAGGATAGACTGAAAGAAGCGTTTCTTATTGATGGAGGGATCGAACACTGGGGCCAAGAGATTTCGGGAAAAGGCAGAAAAGTTTGAATAGATTTGCGGAAAGGGTCAGAGAGGCGGAAATCCTTCTAACCTGAAAAAAAAGAGATGTGAATTTGTGATGGTAAAACATATAAGACTATGTGCTAAATCATGAAAAACTTGATTCAGGTCGTTA
The DNA here is from genome assembly GCF_047496795.1 of Chiloscyllium punctatum. NCBI lineage: Eukaryota > Metazoa > Chordata > Chondrichthyes > Orectolobiformes > Hemiscylliidae > Chiloscyllium > Chiloscyllium punctatum. Next base: position 43,342,221 of record NC_092769.1, on the reverse strand, counting down.
AGCAGTTGTGTTGGACAAGTGTGGCCATAACAGGCTGAAGGGTCTCCTTCGATGTTGTTGTCCTCCACAGTATCGTCGTTAGTGTCCCCGCCTGTCATTGTGCTCAATTCTCCGCTGGGGGCATCGTAAAGGTTTGAAACCTGTCGCTCTGTTCACCAATGAAGGTTATTAATGCTTGGCCTTCCATTCTCGATGGGACATGTCACAGGAAGGACAGTGCTGTCTGAATCAGCTGGGGAAGGACTGCAGCTCCTGGGGAGAGAGAGTGTCAGTGAAAGTGCAAACACGTAACTTCAGCCAACTGCACATTGTGTTTGTGTTGCAATGAAAACCATTATATAGAGTTGTTCCTGAATGATGTGTTTAATTAAAGCAGGATTCTGAGGAAGAAAACAGAGTAAACCCATTCAGATCTGAGTGCAGAAACATTTCCAGCAGAACTACTGAGGTTATACAGCGTAGAACCGCGTTTGGATGCATTGAATTCGGGTTGGAGGGCGCAGCTTGCTTTCACTGGGCGGAGTTACCAGTGTGTAAAGCCATTACACATGATACAGATAGTGTTCAATGAGATGGTACGTTTGCTCAGTGGTTCTCACTGCTGTTAAGTCTGTAGGTTAGGTGGATTGGCCATGTTAAACTGCGCTGATGTGTACATGGAGTGAATTCAGTAAGTTAAGTTATGTAGCCATGGTTAACGCAGTGATAAGGTCAGCAGTCACACGATGTCAGATTTTATTCCAGCAGGTTTATTTGAAATCACAAGCCAGAAACCTGCGGGGATAGAGACGAGAGCTAGGTCTGGTTGAGATGCTGTTCAGAGTGCCCCTACAGACTCGATTGGCTTAATTGTACTTTCTGCATTGGAGGGAATCTGTGATTCTATCAGAGAGGACACTGCCAGCGTTTACTGGGCCGTTAAGACATTAGAGACGATGCTGACGGCGTTTAGTGGGGATGGAATTTTATTTATTTGTGTTTTGGAAAATTTGAAACTAAAGCAAGGAAAACCGAATGGAAGTTTTCCAGAGTATTTGAGGTTTGGAGAGAGTAAATAGGTGGCAAATTCACTCTTTCAAGTTCATAAATTTCTGCAAGTCAAGATTTCAAAACCATCGATGTAGGAAAAATAAATGATGGGAGCAGAATTTCTGTCACTCAGACAATCCGTTTCCAAAATATTTGGAAAGGCACATTTAGAGACACAGAAGCAGTGAGTTTCACCAGGAGAGAGACAGCCTGTGGCCAGGTAAAAGTGTAAAGGAGGGTGTAGGGGGTAGAAGGTGCGAGGAAACAATGTCTAATTTGGACGACTTCAGATGCAAAGAAATATCGGAAACGAATGCTGCTAAGTAAGATTCACTAAAAAAACCTCAGAGTTTTGAAAGATTTCTATTAATATTCCACATGAAGCATTATAAATGGAACTGAGCAGATTTGGTATATTGTCAAGGAAAGCTATTCCATAATGAATAGGAAGTGACCCGTCTCTTAGAGATCGATTTCCTGCTTTAATCCCATGCCTTAAAGATGGGAGGACGATCGCCATGATATTGGGTTCATTTGATACCCACTGAAATCTGCCAAAGTAACTGAGCATCAAAACTGCCATCTTGTTTTGTAGTTCAACCTTCTGTTTTTCTCATGAGTATTTTCTTTAAGCTGAAATAAATTCGGAGCAAAATTGAATGCAACATTTAACGTTCCAATCACATAAATCCAATTCACTTCCGATCATTGGAATGAACAGAGTGAAGTTGCAGCAAAATTAATAAAATGAAACGAACAAAACTGCATTTCCGGGAATTTTACCCAGTTCAGGTTCAGCGATATGAGAAAGACCATCGAGCTAAAACATCACCTTCACTTCTCTCTCCATATATACTTCTTCACGTGAGAGAGAAACTGCCTGAAGAAATTATGCGTCAAGACGAAATGTGCGTGTGAATGTGACGGGAATTTCATGTTTTCTGGTTCATTCTGAGACAGTTCCGACTCGGAATAAATCAAGGACAAGGTATTCCTTCCAAGGACGACGTCATTTCCTTGGATTTTGCTTGGATCCAGACGCTGTTTCCTAGATAGCAAGATATTAGAAAGCCAAGTGACGTTGTTTACTGAGACATAAAATTATCAGAAAAGATACAACCGGTTTCATCGGGATGATAGAAAGAATGAAGGAGTTTATTCACGAGATTCGGAAATGCTGGAGCAAAAACACGCAAATTTGATTAAAACAAATGAGATTTTCACATAACGCGAGGTTTGAATGAGTAAATTGGGGAAAGTCCCTCTTTCGAGTGAATCAAGAACTTTCATCAGAGCTTCAAAACCATTAGTGAATGATTAAGAAAAGTTTGGATGAGAGTTTCTTCCACTCAATAGAGTTATTTCAATCGTGAACGGCTTTACAGAAATAAAACGTAGAAGCTGACTTCAGAGTGTTTTAAAAGATACACGAACAAACGTACAAGGAGAGAATTTACCATTGAGTGAAAGTCAGTTTGGTTGCGTAACAATTTCGAATTTGTTGACTTCAGATACAAAGACATTTGATGAACACGTACAACTGAATAAGACTGAGTATAGCAAGTTCATGGATTGGTAAGATGTGGCGTATTATTCAAGATGAATCTCTGTAAATGGAGCTCATGTCCTAAAATAACTGCAGACGGAAGTTATATCCTAATGAGTAGGAATTGAATCGTCACTTGGAGAGGCAACACCTACTTTAAAGATTTGACCACATTCACATGATGTTATGTATGTTTCGTACATTCTTAACTCCACCCAAGAAATCTGCCAAGAAGACTCTGTCCTTTTGTATTATTAACCCTCTGTACTTCTCTGCAGCACGCCACTTAAGATAAAGTATGCTCAGACCAAAATTCAGTTCGATACAATGTTCAAACGGTCCTATGTGATTTCTTTTTTTTTATTATTGCAATAACCTATGTGAGTTTGCAACAAACTCTATAACATGAAACCAGTTCAACATCTATTTTCCCAGAATTTAAAGCAGTGCACATGGGAAACGTTATCCATCTGCTGAAAAATCACCTTTGGCTCTTTCTCCACCTACGTTTCTTCAAGTTTAGATACTTGCAGTATGTTTGTAGATCAAGTAGTCATTATCCAGAAAATGTCGTTTCTCAAGCCACAAACACGGGTATTTTCCCATAAACTTGGCTTTGCTCAATATCACCTTCTGTCTGTATCCCTCAACACGACGACAAATTGAAGCTGCTCCATGTGAGACTCAAACTTAAAACTTCGGCACAGCACAGCCAACTATACTGGAACAGAGATACCGTGCACTGGTCACCTTCAGCACAGGAGCAACACATTAATGCTTACCTCCACATTCCTGGTTTTACTTTAACGTTTGGGAATCTGACTTTCTCTGATTCTGTGGCTAGTAACGGGGATTATATGATCATCTTCACCAGTGGTTCTGTCCCCGCGTGAGGAAAGTGGTGAGGTACTCATTGTAAAGATGGGTAGATTGATGAAATGTACAATTTCATATTTTGCCTTCAATAAACCATGAGCTTTTTATTTTGTTTTGCATCTGTAGAAATTTTAAAATCCTCATCTTAACAGACTCAATGACAGATCTCCATTGTGTCTCTGGCATCAAATTCCAAAGTGTAACCCCCCCCCCCCCGAATTCTTCCACCACAGTCCGCTGTTTGGGGAGTGTTCCTGTTGAGGGAAATGCACTTCCCCATATGTCACCTGCTGCTCCCAGCATGCGCTCTGGCACTGCCCTCATTTTCCTTCTGACACTTGCTCACTGTGTTGCTGTGATCATACAGTGACTTGGTGTCGCACTTTCCAGGAAAATTAAACAGATCAAGGTTTTTGCATTGTTGAGTTCAATTGTCAGTTTAGCCTTATTTTGGATTTTGAAATTGTCTGTTCTGTACAAAAGTGCGTGTCAAAAACATCTGAGTGGAAGTTAGGTGTTCCGAATAATGACATTGAGCACTATGCACTCTCCTCCAGTCTGGAAAACAATTCCTCACAGGCAATTTAATAGACAATACACAGCAGGTGCAGGAGTAGGCCATTCTGCCATTCGAGCCAGCACCACCATTCATTATGATCATGGCTGAACATCCTCAATCTGTATCCTGTTCCTGCCTTAGTCCCATAACCCTTGATTCCACTATCCTTAAGAGCTCTATCCAACGCTTTATTGAAAGAAAACCTCCTGCTGTCTCGGGTTCTTCATTCCGTTGACTTCATATCTTCACAGAATTCAACAGACCTTGTTACATATTCATTTCCTAATTTTTGTTCAGATCACTGTGTGCAGAGTGTGACAATGGGAGTGCACTTGCCTCAAAACCCAGAGATCAGACCATAGTCTTGGAACTGTACTGTGTTATTTATCATTTCACCAACACCAGGGAGAAATATCTGCTGCTCTGCATAATTTATGCAATTCAATTATTCATAAGTTCATCAGCAACCTAGTGTCAGTGACGAGATGACCGCGAGGTTAAGGCAATGGACTGCTCGTCCATTGTGCTCTGCACACGTGGGTTCAAGTCCCGCTGTCATTGACTGTTCTCCAAAGACCACAGCTGTTGAATTGAAATCGGGACTCCAATGGTCAGTTTATATGTATCAATGCTATTACAAAATCTCAAAGCATAGTTTGAGCCTGTTGACTAAACTGCATTGAAATCTAGGTTGCATTGGGATAATGAAAAAGAGCGTGATTGTATTTTTCATGTCAAGTTGGTGTGAACGTTTTTTTGTACGAAAGACATCCAGGAAAATCAAATACCGAGAGCTGCGAAGTGAATGTTTATGCAAAGGGATTCTTAATGAATGTTTTGTCAGATGAAATCTGGAGGAGGTTGAGTCGAAGTAATTCATCCTGGTGAGAAGACCACAGCGAGACAACACAAAATAATGGAGATATTTCAAAAGGGGCAGGGCGTGGGTGTAGGGGCACTGAGAACTGGCTGTAAATGCACAGTGGAGAATTGCCGCTGTGGGTGCCGTGCATGGGCATGGAGAGACTTACACATTGGTCTCGCCCTCGCCTCTTGCTCTCGCCATTGATGAATGCTGATCATAAGGCACAGATAAACACAAGATGTGGGAAGTAAGCTCCCTCTCGTTATGCACACACTGGATGCATCACATTGAACTATGAACAACTGGAGAAATCAGCATGTTACCAATAGGGAGTGAAACTAAACTGTGGATCAATAACCGCAGATTCATGCAACATAAACATGAAAAATGATTTAAAATGTAGGGTGTTGTTTTGCTCGCTGAGCTGTAGCTTTGATATCCAGACGTTTCTTTACTTGGCTAGGTAACATCATCATCAGTGGCGACCTCCAAGTGAAGCGAAGCTGTTGTCTCCTGCTTTCTATTTATATTTTTGTCCTCGATTGGGTTCCTGGGGTTTGTGGTGATGTTATTTCCTGTTCGTTTTCTGAGGGGTTGATAGATGGCATCTAGATCTAAGTGTTTGTTTATGGCATTGTTGTTGGAGCGCCAGGCCTCTAGGGATTCTCTGGCGTGTCTTTGCTTAGCCTGTTCCAGGATAGATGTGTTGTCCCAGTCGAAATAGTGATATTTTTAATCCGTATGTAGGACTACGAAGGAGTCTTGTCTTTTTGTGGCTAGCTGGTGTTCGTGTATCCTGGTGGCTAACTTTCTTCCTGTTTGTCTTACGTAGTGTTCGTGGCAGTGCTTGCATGGAACTTTGTAGATGACGTTGGTTTTGTCCACGGGTTGAAGTGTGTCTTTTAAGTTTGTTAGTTTTTGTTTGAGAGTGTTGGTGGGTTTGTGTACTACTAGGATTCCGAGGGGTCTTAGTAGTCTGGCTGTCATTTCTGAAACTTCTTTGATGTATGGTAAGGTGGTTAGGGTTTCTGACTGTGTTTGGTCTGCTTGTCGTGATTTGTTCTTGAGGAATCTGCGGACTGTATTTTTTGAGTATCTATTCTTCTCGAATACGTTGTATAGGTGGTTCTCCTCTGTTTTTCGAAGTTCGTCTGTGCTGCAGTGTGTGGTGGCTCATTGGAATAGTGTTCTGACGCAGGTTCGTTTGTGTGTGTTGGGATTGTTGCTGGTGGAGTTAAGTATTTGATCAGTGTTTGTCGGTTTTCTGTATACGCAGGTTTGTAGTTCTCCGTGGTCCTTTCTTTCTACTGTGACGTCCAAGAATGCGAGGTTGTTTCTGGTTTCTTCCTCCTTGGTGAACTTCTTGCCTGTGAGGGTGTTGTTGATGATGTTAAATGTCGTTACTATTTTGTTTTGTGATGACAAAGGTGTCATCTACATAGCGGACCCAGATTTTTGGTTTGATTGTTGGTAGGGCTGTTTGTTCTAGTCTTTGCATTACCGCCTCTGCTATGAATCCTGATACCGGAGATCTCATGGGTGTGCCATTGGTTTGTTTGTAGATATATTGTTGAAAATGAAGTCGGTGGTGAGGTACAGGTCCACGAGCTTCATTATGTTTTCGTTGGTAATGTGATTGATGGTTGTTGTTGCGTCTGTGATGGTCTCTTCTAAAAGTGTGGTAAGTGTTTCCTTTGCCAGGTTGATGTTGATGGAGGTGAACAGTGCTGTTATGTCGAATGAGATCATTGCTTCTTCTTCCTCTATTTTGGTTTTTTTCATGATTTTTAGGAATTCCTGGGTGGAGTGGATGGAGTGCTGTGACTCTTCTATGCGGCATTTCAGTCTTGCGTGTAGTTCTTTGGCCCGTCTGTAAGTTGGTGTTCCGGGTAAAGAGACTATGGGTCTGAGGGGGGGCTCCTCGTTTATGGATTTTTGGTAGTCCGTTTCGACGTGGCAACACATTGATCCTGGGACAATCTAAGCAAAGACATGCCAGAGAATTCCCAGAGGCCTGGCACTCCAACCACAACGCCATAAACAAACACATAGATCTAAATGCCATCAACCCCGCAGAAAAAGAACAGGAAATGACATCACCACAAACCCCAGGAACCCCATCCAGGAGAAAGATATAAATAGAAAGCGAGAGACAACAGCTTCGCTTTACTTGGAGGTCGCCATTGATGATGTTACGGAGCCAGATAATGAAACGTCTGGATATCAAACCTACAGCTCAGTGAACAAACCTAAACCTTAAACCTTAACCTGAGCTACAAACCTTCATAAACCTTGCGATTTAAAGTGTCTTTATACGCATATCATTAATAGACTTTTCGTTATAATACCCATCTGGTTGAAAGAAGAAGACACCACATTTCAAGATGGATGACAACGTTACCAATGTTGTTTTGAAATTGAGATCTATTTGATCATTTTACACAGTGAACAAGTTCATTTTAAATAATGCAAACCACATTCTCTCACCTGGAATAAAAGTGTGATTTCAATATAAACATTGTCCTTGCTAAGTCGCAGTTACTCAACATGAAAAATAGGATGTAATTTTTATTAAGCTTACATCAATTAGCACCATTATCTTACTTCGGCTTGACTGCAGTATGCACGTGCTAACTATGGTTTAAGAAAGAATGACTTTTGGAAATAATGATTCGGTGGTGACTAAAAATAATATTAGGTTCTCATGATGCAGATATTCCACCAATGGCTCCAGTGGTAGAAATGTTCAGTGGGCAGTATTTCTATGATGGTATAGAAGTATGTGAGCTGCCAGGGATGGGAGCTCCCACTTCATCTGGAGCAGCGTCTTTTGACGTGGACCAGGGAGCATTGTGACATCAGTCTGGGAGTTCGAACCACTCCTGGAGCAGCTTCTGTTGACATGGAGCAGTAGGGAGCATTGGGACATCCGAATGCAAGATCCATCCTCATTTGGAGCAGCTTCAGTTAGCATGGAGCAGGGAGCTTTGCGAGATCCATCTGGGAGCTCCACTCTCACCTGGATCAGCTTTTAATGACATGTAGCGTCAGGGAGCATTGGGACATCAGAGTGATAGATCCAACCTCAACTGGACTTCTATTGACATGGAGGAGGGAACATTGGGACATCAGACTGGGAGCTCCAACCTCACAAGGACCAGCGTTTAAGGACATGTAGCAGCTGGGAGCATTGGGACATCAGAGTGGGAGCTCCAAATTCAAGTAGAGCCGCTTCTATTGACATGGAGCAGCAAGGAGCATTGGAACGTCAGGTTGGGAGCTCCAACATCACCTGGCAAAGCTTGTATTTACATGGAAGAGGAGGGAGGATTGGGACATTAGGCTGGGGGAAAAGATATTCAACTATTTTAATCTGAAGTAAAATATGTTTCAACACCTCAGATGTTAATTGATTTACGAAGAATCTTTCCCGGGAAAATAATTAACTCTTTAGATAGTAAAGACAAGTCCTGAAAATATTCAACTCAGGAAAACGCATTGGTACAGAGAGAAATGGGAGTGATGTTTCATGTCTTTGTCTTTTCTTTTCTGGCCGACTCTGCACTGGATTACATTACCAGAAGGACATTTTCATTCATTTCCTGCAAATACGGACAGGTCATTAACGTAATCTGAATCTGAAAATTAATGGGAATATGCGATGTTATGATTAGGCTGGAGTTTACCTCAAATTATGGTGAAAACGCAGCAAAGTCAGTTGCAATTTCCAAGATCAGCAGTGACCTCATTGATTGGCTGATCAGATTGTGAATGGTCGTTTTTTGAGGACAATTTGAAGTGAATCAATGATGGTGATTATCTTTGCTCTTTGTTCACCTTGTGACTGTTACTGTTATTGCTCGTGTCATTGTTAACACCACAGCTCTGTAGCGTGTAAAATCTCAGCTGTGCATCTGGCCAGTGGTACAACCATTCGTATAGCTGGCTACGGATCAGGCGGTTGTCAGTTCGACTTTTACTTTGCGCAAGCGCACTGTGGAGATTCATCACACATCCAACCTAATCATTTTTGTAATGCTGAGGTGGATAATATTTGAAATTTTCATCTTCACGAGCGAAAATTCTTTCACTGTCTTCGATCAGTTAAACATTGCCAAATGCTATCAGAGTAAAAATCACACAGCACCAGATGGTATTGAACAGACGTATTTGGAAGCACCAGTGTTCCATGCACTGCTTCGTCATCAGGTGTTTGTCAACTGTTGGAATCTAAAATTTCTTTGTGTGATTATTAAATGTATCCACCCCAGTCCAACACCAACACCTCCAAGTCATGGGTACCGTCGACACCACGAACGGTCGGTTAAAGTCCAGATGATCTTCCAAAAGATCGCACATATTGACACACGCACCAAGTTTCTGCAGAAAAACACCCACTTGATGAAGGAGCGGCTCTCCGAAAGCTCGTGCTTCCAAATAAACCTGCTGGACTCTGCCCTGATATTGTTTAATTTTTAACTTTGTCTATTCAACTCAAACACTGGCACTTCCATATCATAGACAACATCAGCCATGTCCCACCGTTGTCAGAGAAGGCAATCCTGGAATAGCCCAATACATTGCACATAGGTACGTTTCATTTTCAGAAACCACCGCAGTCAATCGCTGCAGCTCCTATGCATCAAAAGGCAGAAAAGAAATAGCTGAGACTCAGTTTTGACAATATTTTGAAACTCTTTGGGAAGTGGAATCAGAGGAGAATGGAGGATTAACTGTCCGACTGTGCACAGAGAGGGAAGGCACTTTTCCCTTCTTTGATGAGCTGGGGTATTGACTGATCTAAGGCATGAAACAGATTCCTGGTAGAGCTGCTCTCGCTGCATCAGGAACAAGAGGTCCTGATTTCCTGAACGGTAATGAAACCCAGGCCACTCAGTTAAAGCGCTGAATACTAACCACTAGATCACCAGGGGTGATGGCAGAAGCAGTTGCACCGTTTCTTCATAACACAGTTTTTGGAATTATATCACTGCAGATATGTTTCCCCTCAAAAGCGATTGAATTATCGAGTGTTTACAGCACAGAAATGGGCCCCTTCACCTCATTTCCCAGCACTTGGTCTGTAACCTTGTGAACTCTGACGTTTCACCTGAATGCTAATTTCTCTGGTACGTTTTAATCTCGTAAAACACAATAAGTGGGATTAAAGTTTGAGATGGCAACTGAACCCCATTTTTACCCATAGACTGAAGCACGCAGACACATTTCCCCAAGTGTGACGCAGGCCTCGGGAGAAAACAAGGAGAATGTAAGATTTCACCGACTTGTCTGATGTTGTCCCATTTCAGAGTTCAACACCAATGTCTGGTTACAGCAAAGAAAGGAAGCATTCAGCCCCGCCAATCCCAGTGTTCCTTGCCCATTGTTTCCCCATCACTCTGTAGTTTATACTGCCTCACCTCGTTCTTGCTGCCAAACTTGATCACTGCTCACTCCCGCTATTTCCTGTCCTGCTGAACGGTTTGCCTCAAGTTCTTGGAATGAAAATCAGGAATGGCCTATTTGAAGCACTTTTCTAGTTTACAAGGACAGTGTCATCGCCACTGAGCAAGCACATTGCCAGCTCTGAGAGAAGGTCTCATCCTTTAGAAACTGAAATGCAAAGATGATTGGATAGCCTCAGTATTGTAAACCAACCAACAAGACCGGAATAGGGCCGAGGAGATCACGCACAGAAGGATGGGAGAATAGAATGGCGAATCTCATGGTGTCCTGGGTGATGTTGACAGAAATCATCCCTGGTAGTATAGTGATGAGGATTCAGTGATTTCACTGTCATGGCTTGTTAAAGGGTAACGTGTCCAGTAATCAATATGAAATACTGCCTGATATTTCGAAGCAGAATGATGTGCAGCAGACAGAATCGTTTCACTGCATGACAAAATAGGAGAGCTCAGAAGAGCCAGGAGGAGACATGAGAGCCAGGAGGAGATATTAGAAGTTGTTGGCGGATTGGATCTGGGTTAACCCTAAGGCTTTCCATAGGTATGTCAGGAAGAAAAGAATGACGAGAGGTAAATGAGGGCCAATCAAGAAAAATGGTAGGAAGTTGTATGTGGAGTCAGAGAAGACATGGGTAACACTAAATAAATATTTTTCGACAGTGTTCACGATATAAAATGAAACTATTGGCTAGGAAGATACAGAGATACTTGCATCTAGATTCGAAGATATTGAGGTTCACAAGGAAGAGGTATTAGAAATACTGCAGAGTGTGAAAATAGACAGGTCCTCTGGGCCAGATGGGATCTATCCTAGGATCTTGTGGGAAGCAAGGAAGGGGATTGCCGAGCCTGTGCCATTGATCTAGATATCATCATTGTCTACAGGAATAGTGCCTGAGTACTGGATGATTGCAAATGTGGTTCCCTTGTTCAAGAAGGGTAGTAGAGACAACCCTGGTATATACAGACCAGTAAGTCTCACTTCACTTGTTGGTAAAGCTTTGGAAAAGGTTATCAGAGATAGGATTTATAATCATCTAGAAAATAATAATCTGATCAGGGACAGTCAGCACGGTTTTGTAAAGGGTAGGCCGTGCTTAACGAATCTTATGAGTTTTTTGACAAAGTGACCAAACAGGTGGATGAGAGTAAATAGGTTGATTTGCTGTATATGGAATACAGCAAGGTGTTCGATAAGGTTCCCCCAGTAGGCTATTATACAAAATGCGGAGGAATGGGATTATGGGAGACATAGCAGTTTGAATCAGTAATTGTCTCGCTGAAAGAAAACAGAGTGTTGTAGTTGATGCAATATGTTCATCTTGGTGTCCAGTCACTAGCGGCTTTCCGCAAGGGTCGATGTTGGGTCCACTGCTATTCGTCATTTTTATAAATGATCTGGATGAGGGCTTAGAAGGGTGGGTTAGTAAATTTGCGGACAACACTATGGTCGGTAGAGTTGTGGATCGTGACGAAAGATGTAGTAGGTTGCAAATAGACATAGATAGGATGCAGAGCTGGGCTGAGACGTGGCAAATGGAGTTTAATGTGGACAAGTGTGAGGTGATACACTTTGGACGGAGTAATCGGAATGCAAAGTACTGGGCTAATGGTAAGATTCTTGGGAGTGCAGATGAGCAGAGAGATCTCGGTGTCAATGTACACAGATCCCTGAAAGTTGCCACCCAGATTGACAGGGTTGTTAAGAAGGAAAACAGTGTTTTGGCCTTTATTAATAGAGGGATTGAGTTCTGGAATCAGAAGGTTATACTGCAGCTGTACAAAGATCTGGTACGGCCACATTTGAAGTATTGTGAACAGTTCTGGTCACCGCATTATAAGAAGAATGTTGACGCTTTGGAAAGGGTGCAGAGGGGATTTTCTAGAATGTTGCCTGGTACGGAAGGAATGCATTACGAGGAAAGACTGAGGGCCTTGAGGCTGTCCTCGTTGGAGAGAGGTGACTTAATGGAGACATACAAGATAATCAGAGGTTTAGATAGGGTGGACAGGGAGAGTCTTTTTCCAAGTATGGGGACGGCAAGCACGAGGACCACAACTTTAAAGTGAGGGGAGATAGGTATAAGACAGATGTCAGAGGTAGTTTCTTTACTCAGAGAGTAGTTAGGGCATGGAATGCTTTGCCTGCAACCGTGGTAGATTCGCCAAGATTAAGTGCATTTAAGTCGTCATGGGAGAGGCATATGGACGTACATGGAATAGTGTAGATGGGATGGGCTTCAGATTAGAATGACAGGGCGGCGCAACATCGAGGGCCGAAGGGCCTGTACTGCGCTGTAATGGTCTATGTTCTATATGCTACAGTTCCCCATCAGCAATGTCATCGGCAATTGCCTGACATTCAATCAGTTTCAAACAAGAACGGAGGGGGCGTCAGGAAAACGGAAGGGGAATAGTGGTTTGTGAGAGTTAACTACATGCCCCGTGGAGCCAGGTTCAACGCAGATACTGAATATCGGTTTTCCTGTTTACCTTGGTATACTGATCACTACGGAGCAATTACCCAATATTGTCTGCCCTTTGTGTGTGGTTTTTTTGGACATTTCACCTCGGTTCAGTGCTCTGGGGGCCCACACTTTTTTAAAATTTGGCACGTTTTACTCAGGTCGGTTTTGCAGCTTCATATTAAGGCCAACAATTTTAGGAACAGACAGACATCATTCAGACCATCAAGTCTACTCCTCTATTAAATGGTTTCATATCTGATCTGATAACCTTGAACTGCACTTTCTTGCCTTTCCCCATAACGCTTGATGTCTTTTCTGTTTGAAGATCTGCCGATCTCAGCCTCATTACACCTAATGACACTTCCTCAACAGCCTTCTGCTAAAAGAAAGTCCACTGATGCAGAACTGTCTGAGAGAATAAATGCTTCTTCATCTCTATATCAATTGTGAGATCCGCATTCTAATACAAAGTTAAAAATCGCACAACACCAGGTCACAGTCCAACAGGTTTAATGGAAGCAATATCGTTTGGAGAGCTGCTCCTTCATCAGGTGGCTGTGGAGTACACAGTGGTAAGGTACAGAATTTATAGCGAAAGGTTACAGTGTCATGTCACTGAAATTATACATTGGAAAAATACCTTGATTGCTTGTTAAGTTTTCCATCTGTTAGAATGACTATGTTTGGTTCATTTCTTTCTTATGTAAATCGAAAAACTTTCTTTTAACAGTTACATTCTCAGGTGGACTTTACCAATTAGTGTCAGCACAGATAATATGTTGAAGGTGTTAGTCCCTGTGTGCTGCGTCCATGCCATAATGTTTAGACTGACGCTAATCTAAAAAAAAACAACACGCTGCAGGCAAGAATGCCTTAAGGCATGGTACATTGGTGAAGCTGAACGGAGGCTACAACAACGGAATGGGCGCTACGCATTAATCAACAGACAGGTGTGCCCCTTCTCAGTTGGAGAGCACTTCAGTGATCCAGGACATTCGACCTCGGATCTTCGGGTGACAATCCTCCAAGGCGGTCTTCGGAACAGGCAGCAGCTAAAAGTGCCCCCACAGAAACTGATAGCTAAATTCGGTACCCATGGTCATTGGGTTCATTTCACTGTACACGTGGTCCCATTGCCCTATCTACAAACAGAGACCGTCCTACACACACACGCACACACACACGCGCACACACGCAGACACCAGTTGTTAAACTTCACCTGAGAATTAAACATTAAACTAAAAAGGTTTTGCACTTTTCATGTGAAAGAAGTGAAGCTAACATTGTCATTGTAACAGATTGGAGACTTAGCAAACAATCAAGCCATTTTTCAATGTACAATTTCAGTTACATCACACTGTAAACATATGCTATAAATTCTGTGTCTTACAACTGTGGACTCCACAATCACCTGATGAATGAGCAGTGGTCCAAAAACTAGTACTTCCAATTAAACCTGTTGGACTATAACCTGGTGTTGTGTGATTTTCAAATTTGCATACCCCAGTCCAACTGATTTCAGCGCTTCTTCGCATTTGATTTCATCTCCGATATGCAATTCTCACTGACTCTGACAGAACTGCTAATTTTGCTGTTTTGTGATGTCAGGAAATCATGTTCAATTTAAGATTTCCATAAGGAACAACAAATTTTTTTCCCTGACTGGAAATCAACATTGGGAAATAGCAGTGAGACAGCTGAATTTCAGCACGTTCGCACCAAGGATGACATATACAATGCTTGGAACTTTTCTTGATGACTTTGTTTTTGCCTATTTTGTTCAGTTGAAAAATGACAGTTATTGAGTTTTTAAAAGCATGGCGAATGGTCCTTCAGCCTATTGCATCATCATCAGTTATCAAACATCTGGCTTGTAAACACAGTTTCCAGCACGTGACTCATCGACTGGTGTGTTGGAAAATTTCAAGTCTTAGTTAAATTGTTATTCAATTTCTTAAGGGCTTGAGTGGAACAAAAAGCATCTCTGTGAACTAACTTTTCAAAAAGACAAACTCTTTCTCGGGGCCATTTGTCAGTTTTCCTCAAGATGCTGCGGAAAATGTTTCTGTACTCACATCTGAATTGGTTTACCCTGTTTCTTCCTCAGCTTCCTTCTTCTATCTATTAAATGGTTCAGATTCCAGTACAGACACAAGGTGCAGGTTGCGGAAGTCACGTGCTTGTACTTTTATTGACACTCTGTCTCGCCGGGAGCTGCAGACCTTCCCCACACTGATTCAGACAGCACTGTCCTTCCTGTGACATTGCCCATGGAGAATGGAAGGACAGGCATTAATAACCCGCACTTGGAAACCGAGCGACAGTTTTAAAACATTTCCAGTGCCCCAGCCAGGAATTGAGCTCCTAACTCCCGCATAACATACGGCGACACGAACCACTATACCAGCAAGGACAACAGTTTCAAAGGAGACACTTCAGCCTTTTGTGGTTGCATTTGTCAAAAGCAACTGCTTAATGACCCGAATGGTTTAGCCCATAGCCTTACCTTCTCGAAGATGCCTTGGCAGAACATATTCTCATCTGCATTTTCCTTCAGGTTATAAGGGTTGCTGCCTCTCTTACACTTACAGACTGTGTGTTCCAAATTCCAACACCCGCCGGCCTAAACCGCTTTTCTCCACATCTACTTTAATCTTTCTGTCTCTCTCCTTAAATTTCTGCCCCCCTGTGATCGTTCTTTCCATCGATGGGAAGCGCTTCTTTCAGTCTACCTTATCTATACCCCTCACAAACTCCTCTGGTCGGTGACAAACAGCCCAAGTTGGTCCTGTCTCCCTTCATGACTGAAACTCTTCAGCCTCGACACTATCCGAGTGAATCTCTCCTAGAACTTTCCCAGTGCGATCTCATCCCTGGACAATTCTAGCACTGAGCCGAATGAACATATTTCCATTCTGTAATAGCATCGGGGGTGGCTCTGCAGCATTTATTGCCTTCCGGTTTGGAGTCACGTGGACGCCACACCAGATAAGGACAGTAGTGTCAGTGAAACAGATGGGTTTTTCAGACAACGTATTCTTAATTCTAGGCATTTATTGCATTCACATACTATCATCGTCGTGGTGTGGTGGGAATCCAACCCGTGTCCACAGAACATTAACTGGCTTTGATGTGTTAACAAACCAGCGATAATCCCACTAGGCTATCGCAGAAAGCCCTCCTGGGGGATCTTTTCCAATAGAGTCTCTTTTCCCCAATTATTCCTTATGCCCTTTTATTGAGCCTCACGCTCCAATAATCTCTGGTCCATGTCAGTAAAAGCTGCTAAAAGAGAATTGATCTCACAGCCACGATATCCAAACGGATAGAATGATTTGAAGGTGCCAATGAAGAGATTGGGGCAACAGTGAGTGCAACGGCACAGACTGGATGGTACCAACGGGAAAATGTATGTTAGATTGTGCAATGCCTCAGTCAAATGGGATGAGAGACTTAAAAGGGTGCGAGGGAGAGACATCTTCGAGAACTTTTGGGTTTAAATCCTGGTATTTGAAACGCAGAACAACAAAATTCGATGGAAAAGAAATCATCACCTCGCAGAATATTATCTTGTAAAAAACGATTAATTTCTTACCATGTTTCACCAAAAGTAAAGCTTTGAGAGAACTGACCGCTATGGTGTGGATTAGAGCCGAGGTCGCTGCAATCACAACGCAGAATGCGAACTTCTAAACGTATGGTGCAGTGGAAGGTTGCAGCAGTCCACAGACCACGCTTGCAAACTGCAACCAATATGGTAGCAGAGGAAATGTCAGGAAGAATGTACAATATCAGGACTTAGCGACAGGCATGTGGGAACGTAAAATGAACCGAATCTTTAACTTTCGCATCCCCAGAGACTGTGGAGGTTCCATGAATGAGAGTACAGGAGAATGGGATTAATGAAACTCTCCAAACTTTTGGGAGAGTGCAGAATATTGTTGAAACGTATGCTTCAATAGCATTATATTTGAACATTGGCTACTTCATCACTTTGCCCACACAAGGCAGGAACAACTGCTGCATGCAATCACACATAATCCCAGTTCCAGATCCGGAATCCGAGAAACTGTGTGAAGCAGCCAAGAAGATCCAATTGGAAACTGGGATGGAATGACAGGAGAGAGACGCATGTATTTCCGAGGTTGGTCCTGGTCAAAAGCGGGGTGGAAGGGAATACTTGCCCCCGTTTATAATATTATGACCATAAACAGTACATGTTGCTGAGACAGCCGATTGGCGCATCCAAAGCATGTGGAGACTTTAACTTTGGGGTGGCAATGTACGAAATTTCATTTTCCTGTTTGGATCTGTGGTTTTGACATTGGCACCTGCTTTTGTTCGCATCAACTCAGAATCAGCTTCTTGTTCCCAATAAATACTGCAACCTGGAGAAGGTGGTGTTGTGGTTATATAATAAATTAGTCATCCTTGGGGACTCACACACGGAACTGGTAATGTTAAAGTTCGACGAATAAAACCTGGAATGGAAGCCTGACCTCAGGAACAGACACATGCCTTTGTTATCCTTCAATCCCATTTATACATGTCACTTATACAGGGGATGCTACCATCTTTACCCAATCCTACCTACTTGTGTCTCCAGGACCTGAACGAAATAGCTGACCCTTCATCCGAGAATGACGACCCTGTGGGAAAGCAGGCCATTCGGCCCTTCCAGTCGACACCATCTCTCTGAAGAACATCCTAGCAGACCCACATTCCATAACTGTTCCGTTCCTCTTCATTTCCCATGGCTGACCCCAGTAACCTTCACACCTTCAGTCTGTGGGAGGAAACTCACACAAGCAAAGAGTGAATGTGCAAACTGCACACGGTCACACGAGACTGGGATCGAATCCATGTCTCTCGAGCAGCGAGGCAGCAGCGAATCAGGATGAACAACAAATGCTGTCCTGACCAGCGACATCCCCACCCTGTGGATATATCAAGCAGAATAAAAAACACATTCACAACATGGACAACGGGACTTACGTCTGCATGGACATGATTTCAACCAATCGTTCATCCTGGGTAGATACAAGGACACCGATATCACAGAGAAACCAACGTAATGCGGGATTCAATTACCTGCTGAAGTGGAAACTCATCGACTCAGTCAAACTGGAGACAGACAGTTCAACAGTCCCGTGTATGGGAAGGGCTCAATGAGCAGAAGAACCTCCAGAGTAACCAGCAAGATTACATATCCCAAAAGGAGATCAACTAAACTGTCAACCCTGCTGTTAATCCCAACCAACTGCCAGTTTCATAGTGTCAAAGTCATAGGCTCACGCAGCATGAAAACAGGCCTTTCACTCCTACCAGCTCATACTGAACATAATGCCAAACTAAACGAGTCGCATCTGACGGCTCCTGTAATTGCTGAGGGTTAGTAATGCCCTTGTGATATTATTACTGCATTGTTAATATGAATGTCCAGATATAATTCTGTGGACACTGGTTCAAACCCTGGCATGGCAGATGCTGGAATTTTATTTAAATAAATACCTAGAGTCTAATGATGATGTTGAATCAGTAGATCTGATTCACTAATGCCTGAAAGGGAAGGAAACTGCCTTACCTATCTGGTGTCTGGCTGGTGTGTGACTCCAGATCCATAATATCGTGGTTGATTCTGAACTTCCTTCTGGGCCATAAGTAGTGTACTAGGCATGTATGAATAGCTTTTTTTAATCCCACTGAAACTTTCCAATTCATTTATCGATCCAAATATCCCGTAAATATTGTAAATGTACTTTCATTCATCACTGCCTCAGGAAGTGAATTGCACACATAAACCATCCTCTGTTAAAAAAAAGCCTCTCATCTCTTATTTTAAATCCCTCTTTTCACTTTAAACATTTACCCTCTCGTCTTGAAGTCCCCCCTCCTTGGAGAAAAGACAGTTACAGTTAACTCGAGCCGAACTCTCAATAATTTATAAATTTCCATCAGGTCACCTTTCAAACTTCAGTTCTCGAGTGAAAATATTCTCAGCCTATCCAGCCTTTCGTTATAACACAAACCTTCCCCAGTAGCCATACGCTGGTATACCTGTTCTAAACCTACTCCAGCTGAATCATTTCCTTGCTATGCTGGGCGACAAGAACTGGACACAGTATTCCAGAAGACGCAACACCCAATGTCCGATTCAACTTCAACATAACGTACCAACTCCTACGCTCAAAGGACTGAGCAACGAAGGCAGGATGACATTTTTTTTAACCATTCTGTCTATATATGAAGTAAACTAAAATTAATTATGTACTTGCATTCCTGGCCTCCGTGTTCCATAACACGATGCGACGCTTGATCATTAATTGTATAAGCCCTACTCTTATTTGATGTAGCAAAACGCAATATCTTCCATTTATTCAGATTGAACTTCATGTGACATTTTTCAGCCCAAAGACGCAATGGATTAAGATCCTTCTGGAATCTTAGATCACCTTCTTCACAGTCTCCTATTCTGCTGTCCTCTGCAAGCTTATGAACCATGGCTTCGATGAGTTCTATTGTTTTCTCATATAGGTCAACGATTTTTAATTATTTGTTGTGGCCATCATTTAGCAGTTTGAAAATCAGGTAACAATTAGTCATGTCGTTAACCACGAGGAAGAAAGCCATAGACTGCAGGGAGATTGGAAACAATTGGCAAGAAAATGTGCTGAAAGGAATTCAATCCAGTGAAGTGAGTGATAATGAATTTGAGGACGCACAATGAGAACAGTGTGAATACTGAGAGGTTTAAAGTAATAAAAGAGAAATTGGAGTAGACATTCACGAATGTTTGAAGGTGATTGGACAAGGGATCAAGTGGTCTCGAGGGGTTGGAGATACTTTCTGTTCTTGACCGCAGTTGGGAATATAAGAGCAGGGAAATGATGCTGAAACTTTAGCAACAGCCTATTCAAGATCAATGGACAGGGGAATCAGAATAACGGAAGTGCGTACTGCAGGTGCAGGAAATCAGAATCAAGATTAGAGTGGTGCTGAAGAAGCACAGCAGGTCAGGCAGCATCCGAGTTGCAGAAAAAAATAACCTTTCGGGCAAACGCCCTTCATCAGGAATAAAGCTGGGAGCCTCGAGGGTGGAGCGATAAACGGGAGGACTGGGTCTGGGAAAAATTTAACTGAGAGTGCAAGAGGTGGATAGAGATGGGGTGAAAGGTGATAGATCGGAGAAGAGGGTGGAGCGGATAGGTCGAAAGGAAGATAGACAAGTGGGACAGGTCAGTAGGATGGTGCCAAGATAGAAAGTTGGAACTCGGATAAGGTGGCCGTGGGGAGATGAGGAAACTGGTGAAGACCACGTTGATGCCCTGGGGTTGAGGGTCCCGAGGTGGAAGATCTGGCGTCTGGTGGTGAGGGAATGGTGTGGAGGAGACCCAGGAACTGCATGTCCTTGGGAGAGTCGGGGGACGTGGTAATTGATGTTTTTGGTCATGGGGCGTTGGAGTTGAATGTTGCGGGTTCCCTGGAAATGTTCTCTGAAGCGCTCTACGAGAATGTGTCTGTTGGCCCCAATGTAGAGGAGACCGCATCGCGAGTAACAGATGCAATAAATGACATGTGTGGAAGTGCACACGGACATTTGATGGATATGGAAGGCTCATTGGAGCCTTGGAAGGATGTAAGAGGGAAGATGTGGGTGCATGTTTTGCAATTCCTGTGGTGGCAGGGGAAGGTGCCGTGAGGGGAGGGTGGGTCATTGGAGGGCCTGGACTTGACTAGGTAGTCGTGGAGGAAAGAGTCTTTGTCAAAAGTGGACAGGGGTGGGGAGGGAAATATAAATTTCCCTGTCACTGCAGGAAGTGCAAAACCTGCACCCACATCTACCTCCTCACCTCTGTCCAAGGCTCAAATGGAGGCTTCCACATCCATCAAAGTTTCTCCTGCACTTTCACACATGCCATTTCTTGTATACATTCCGCCCGATGCGGTCTCCTCTAAGTTGGAGAGAGGAGATGTGTTCTCACACAAGACTTCAGAGAATATCTCCAGGATACCCACAAGAAATAACCCCAGTGCCCCATGGCCAAACATTTCAACTCCTCCTCCCACTCTCCCGAGGACATGAAGGTCCTGGGCCTCCTGTATCGCCACTGCCTCACGACCCGATGCCTGGAGGAAGAAAGCCTCATCATCTGCCTCGGGACCGTTCAACCCCATGGCATCAATTTGGACTTCACTCGTTGCCTCATTTCCCCTCCCCCTACCTTACCCCAGTTCCCACCTTCCAGCTCAACACTGTCCGCCTGACTTGTCCCACCTGTGCATCTTCATTCCCACCTATCCAGTCCACCTTCTTCTCTGCCATATCATGTTCACCCCCCACCTGCATTCACCTACAGCACTCTCCGCTACCTTCTCCCCAGCCCCACCCCCTTCCCATTTATCTATCCATCCCATGTGATCCCAGTCTCATTCCTGATGAATAGCTTTTGCCTGAAACGTCCATTTTTCCTGCTCCTCAGATGCCGCCGGACCTGCTGTGCTTCTCCAACACCACTCTAATCTGAAGGGGAGTCAGTTGATTGAGAGGGTTTTCGGATATTTTCTATTGTTGACCACAGGCTGTGGATGATAGCAGAACTTTAGTAACCACCAGTTTAGGGAACAGCTAAAGGACTGAGCACAAGTCTGGTCACCGCATAAATCAACATTTTTCTTAAAATTGTAAGATAAAAGATGGAAGGCTGAAGTATGCAACTTTGCCCATCAAGACCGTTTCACCAATGAGTTTCTCACTGATTCCTTTCCAAGTCAGGTTGCTATGGGCCTTGGAGGGTAACTTGAAAATGGTGGCGTTTCGTTGCATCTTCCAACCTTGTCCTTATAGTCAGTATCGCTGTTGAGCTTTGAAGGTTGTCAAAAATGCCCGAATGACTTATTCCAGTGCATCTTATAGTTGGTGCACTCTGCTGTAATTGCGCCTTAGCGGTGAAAGAAATGAATATTGCAGGTGTTGGAGAGGATACACTCAAGTGACTGCATTGTCGTGGACTGTGTCCAGTTCCTTAAGTGTTATTGAAGTTATATCCATCTAGGCAAATGGAGAGAGTTATATTCCATGTCTCATTTGTGGCTTGCAAACGATGTAGGATTCACAGAACAATGAGTTGAGTTTATAACCAAAAAATGTCTCAAGAACATGTTATTGTTGTCAAAGTGTTTATGTAGCCAGTTTCTATAAGTTTTTTCCCCCGAAATAACAGCTCTGTGGACACTTACACGGGGTAATTTGTTTACAGTAAAGTTATTGAATGTTAATGAGATAAGATTAGATTCGCATTTGTCAGCGTGATCATTACTCTATTTCGTCCTTGTGTGGACCAATCTGATTCCAGTCGCTGTTTGATTTCAAGATCCAATTCCCGTCTGTGCTTGAAATTTCAACCGTTTCTTCGCATAAATGTCTCCACCTGCCTTAATAATATGTAAGGACGCTGCAGGGGACAGCAGAGATTAATGAACATGTTGTCAACACTGGAGAAAATGGAGCTTCGTGGAATGATTGGTTAGGCTGGGATTATTCTCCTTGAAACAAAGGAGTGGGAGGGGACCTCTATAATCACATAGTAACATTTATTAATGTTCAATATTCATGGGATCTTGACAGGGTAGTTACGGGCAGGTGGTTCACCCTTTGGTATGAGGAGAGCACCAGAGGACATGAACTCAGAATTAGATATTGCCTATTTAATTCAGAAATGAGGAGTAATTTCTTTGCTCAGGGGCCACTGGATCGGTGGAACTCCTTGCCGAAATTGTTGTTAAGGCTGCGTTGTTGGTATTTTTAAACTGTACCAGACAGATATTTAACCAGAAAGATGATGAAGCTTTGTCGAGGCAATGCTGGAGAATGGAGTTGAGGATTATCAGATCAGCCATGAGTTCGCTGAATGGTGGAGCAGACTCGATGGGCTGAATGGCCGACTTCCAATCCTACATCATTTGGTCTAACGTCTTATTTTATTGATACCTTTAGAATTCTGAGGGGATGGAATGAAGTAATAGAAAAGGTTTCTCAAACTGATCAGACAGATCAGGAACAAAGCTCATAAGTTCATGAACAGGAAATGTGCTGTGGCCTGGACACAACAAATGGCACTGGGCACACCGCAGATGGGTATGTGCAGATGTTGTGATTGCTAAAGAAAATTGGTGGATCTAATATTGTTGCCAACTTGGTGATCACGCTGGATGATGGATCGCGGTATGATTCACACAGCAAAAGGTTGTGAAAGAATGAAAGATTCGTTTCATTGGAAAGGTTTTCTGCGGTTCCAATTCAATTGACTGTTAAAAATACTGATCAGAACTTTGTGTGGAGTGTTACATTAAAATTCACAATCCCACTGGATAAACTATTGCACCCGATCTCTCCTTATTTGTTACCCTTTCATTCGATGTAAATTCATAGAAAGTCAAGATGGAATGAAAGGAGAAAAGAAGCGTTTGCACTCCTTTTCATTATCCCAATGTAATTTACAACAGAATCAAATTGCTTTACTTCGACTTTGATGAGGTATCGATTTATTACAAATCTCCGGTGCAATGAAGGGCAAGAGCAAGATTCTCCACGTTAAATGTTGCATTCAATTTTGCTCCGAATTTATTTCAGCTTAAAGAAAATACTCATGAGAAAAAACAGAAGGTTGTACTACAAAACAAGATGGCAGTTTTGATGCTCAGTAACTTTGGCAGATTTCAATGGGTATCAAATGAATCCAACATCATGGCGATCGTCCTCCCATCTTTAAGGCATGGGATTAAAGCAGGAACTCGATCTCCAAGAGACCGTTCACTTCCTATTCATTATGGAATAGCTGTGTCTTGACAATAGACAAAATCTGCTCAGTTCCATTTATAATGCTTCATGTGGAATATTAATAGAAATCTTTCAAAACTATGAGTTTTCTTTTTGCTGAATCTTACTCAGCTGCAGACGTTTCCGATATTTCTTTGCATCTGAAGTCGTCCAAATTAGATATTGTTTCCTCGCACCATCTACCCCCGACACCGTCCTTTACACTTTTACCTGGCCACAGGCTGTCTCTCTCCTGGTGAAACTCGCTGCTTCTGTGTCTCTAAATGTGCCTTTCCAAATATTTTGGAAACGGATTGTCTGAATGACAAAAAATCTGCTCCCATTATTTCTTTGTCCTACATCTATGGTTTTGAAATCTTGACTTTCAGAAATTTATGAACTTGAAAGAGTGAATTTGCCACATATTTACTCTCTCCAAACCTCAAATACTCTGGAAAACTTCCATTCTGTTTTTCTTGGTTTAGTTTCGAATTTTCCAAAACACAAATAAATAAAACTCCATCCCCACTAAATGCCGTCAGCATCGTCTCCAATGTCTTAGCAGCCCAGTAAACGCTGACAGTGTCCTCTCTGATAGAATCTCCGATTCCCTCCAATGCAGAAAGTACAGTTCAGACAATCGAGTCTGTAGGGAGACTCTGAACAGCATCTCAACCAGACCTAGCTCTCGTCTCTATCCCCGCAGGCCTCTGGCTTGTGATTTCAACTAAACCTGCTGGAATAAAACCTGGCATCGTGTGACTGCTGACCTTATTACCGCGTTACCCATGGCTAATTCACTTAACTTACTGAATTCACTCCCTGGACACATCAGCGCAAGAGCAGTGCGAACCACTGAACAAATGTACCATCACATTGAACACTATCTGTATCATTTACACACTGGCAACTCCGCCCAGTGAAACAAGCTGCGCCCAGCAACCCGAATTCAATGCATCCAAAAGCGGTTCTGCGCTGTACAACCTCAGTAGTTCTGCTGGAAATGTCTCTGCGCTCAGATCTGAATGAGTTTATTCTGTTTTCTTCCTCAGATTCCTGCTTTAAATAAACATATCAGTCAGGAACGACTCTATATAATGGTTTTCATTGCAAAACAAACACAATGTGCTGAAGTTACGTGTTTGCACTTTCACTGACACTGTCTCAGCGGGAGCTGCAGTCCTTCCCCACTCTGATTCAGACAGCACAGTCCTTCCTGTGACATGTCCCATCGAGAATGGAAGGCCAGCCATTAATAACCTTCACTGGGGAACAGAGCGACAGGTTTAAAACATTTACGATGCCCCCAGCGGATTATTGAGCCCTGTGACAGGCGGGACACTAACCACGATACTGTGGAGGACAACAACATCGAAGGAGGCCGTTCAGCCTGTTGTGGCCACACTTGTCAAACACAACTGCTTAACGACCTGAATCAAGTTCCATCGTTTAGCCTATAATCTTACATGTTTTGGCATCGCAAATTAACATCTCAATTTTTTTTAAGGTGAGAATGATTTCCGCCTCTCTGACCCTTTCCGCAAATCTACTCTAACCTTTCTGCCTTTTCCCGAAATCTCTTGGCCCCAGTGTCCAATCCATCCATCAATAACAAAGGCTTCTTTCAGTCTATCCCATCCATATCCCTCAGCATTTAATACATCTCAGTCATGTCTTCTCCAATCTCCTCCGCTCGGCGACAAACAACCCCAGTCTGTCCAATCTCTCCTCACAACTGAAACTTTTCAGCCCAGACAATATCCCAGTGAATCTCTACTGCAACGTTCCCAGTGCGATCACATCCATGCAGTACTCTGAATTGCAGAACTGCACACAGTAATCTAGCTAGGGCCGAATGAACTATTTTTTCCTGTTCTGTTACAGTATGAGGGCGTCGCTGGCTCGGCAGTATTGATTGCTATCCCTAATTGCACAGCGGGCAGTTGAGACTCAACCATATTGTAGTGAGTGTGGAGTGACATGGAGGCCCGAGCAGGTAAGAATGACAGTTTCATTCCTTAAATGGCGTCAGATGGATTTGTTTTTTCTCAACAATTGAACATGGATATATAGGAGTTATAAGATTCGTAATTCCGGATATTTATTGAATCCCAATTCTACCACCGAGCATGGTCGGAGTCAAACCCAGGTCCCAGGTGTCTGAATTAACAGTTCAGTGTTCAGTGGTAATAGCGCTTGGCCATTGCAGAAAAGCAGTGAAACTGATCTTATCCAATTAAGTCGCTTTTCCCCGATACTGTTCTGTGCCAATTTTCTGAGCTTGACCCCCCGCAATAATATCTGGTCCACATCAGTAAAAGCTGCTACATGAGCATTGAACTCACAACAGTGGTAACCAAATGGATCAAATGGTCTGCAGGTCCCGATGGTGGGGTTGGAGCACGTTCACCCAGCAACAGTGACTGCAGCCACACAGACTGATCGGTATCAACGTGAGAGTCTGTATTAGATTCTGCAGTGCCTTAATGAAATAGGAAATGACTCCTCAAACACATGATGAAAGAGCTGCGCTCCGAAAGCTAGTGCTTCCATTAAACCTGTAAGACCATAACCTGGTTTTGGGTCATTTTTAACTTTGTACTCCACAGTCCAACACCAGCATCTCCAAATTAATGAAATGGGTATGGGATGGAAAGTTCGGTTCGTGATCGTAGGAGGGAAGAAATCTCTGAGAACGGGTGGATTTGAATTCTGACATATGAAACACAGAGATGTGAGCGAGCAGAGCTTGAAGGAAAAAAAACAATCACCTTGGAGAAAATCAAAACTTTAAAACAACTGATTCCTTTGTGTTTCACAAAAGACTGGGACACACAGAGCTGTTACTGCCGTGACTCGGATTCGAACCGAGGTTGCTGCGGCCACAACGCAGAGTACTAACCACTATACGATCACGGCAACCCACAGACGAACACACAGAGCTCCCGCAAAAAGTACAATATCATAAGAAATGTTAGGCAGAGCACCAAATCCACAATATCAGTGCTTAGCGAACAGTGGCAGATATGTGGGAACTCAGAATGGTCTGACCGTTTAATATCGGTTCACCCAGTGGCTGTGGTGATTCCATCATTAATGTGTTGAAGGCTGAGATAAATAGATTTCTCCAAAACATCAAAGACTCCGGGGACATCAATGTGGACTTCAACAGTTTCCTCATTTCCCCTTCCCCCACCTCACCCCATTTCCAAACTTCCAGCTCAGCACTATCCCCATGACTTGTCCTGACTTGTCCTACCTGCCTATCATCTATTCCACCTATCCATTCCACCCTTCCCCCCGACCTATCACCTTCATCCCCTCCCCCACTTAACTATTGTACTCTATGCTACTTTCTCCCCACCCCCTCCCTCCTCTCACTGATCTCTCCACCCTTCAGGCTCTCTGCCTGAATTCTTGATGACGAGCTTTTGCCCGAAACGTCGATTTTACTGCTCCTCGGATGCTGCCTGAACTGCTGTGCTCTTCCAGCACCACTAATCCAGAATCTAATTTCCAGCATCTGCAGTCATTGTTTTTACCAAGCTTTTGTTGAAATGTATACTTCAATAGCAATGCAGTTTAACATCGGTGACTTCTCGAGTTTCCCCACACAAGGCAGTAACCACTGCTGCCACATAGTCCCAGTTCCCTGCCCCAGAATCAGAGGAACTGAGTGGCGCAGTCGCGAATAACCAACTTGAAATCAAGATGGGAATGAGGTCGCAGAGATACTCGATGGCTCAAGAGAGGCAACCGGAGAATGCAAGGTATTTCTATGATGGTTTAGAGGCGCAAGCAATTCCAAGATTGGGAGTGCTCCTGGTCAAAAGCGGGGCAGAAGGGAAAATCTGTTCCCGTTTATAATAACAGCGATCTACAGTGCATCTTGCTGAGACAGCTGAGTGCCACAACTGGAGCGTGAGCAGCTGGTTTGAAGTTTAAATTTGCTTCATTATCACCCACTTCCGTGGAATGAATTGCTTTCACCATTTTTATTTCCAATTGTTTTATATCTCCCTGTAGTCTGCAGCTTTCTTTCTCATGGTTAATTGCATGACTAACTGTTCTATGATCTGCACACTGCTAAATCACGGCCACTACAAGTAAATATGAAACATTGATCTATATGAGAAAACAGTGGAACTCACTGCAGACATGCTTCATAGGTTTGCAGGTGACACCAGAATTGTAGACAGTGAGGAAGATGATCTAAGTTTCAAAAGGATCTTAATCCAATGAGTCGTTGGACTGAAAAATGTAACATGGAGTTCAATCTGGATAAATGGAAGGTATTGCATTTTGGTACAACAAAAAGAGTATGGCTTTGCGGATGTTGGAGAACAGGGAAGCTCGGAGTGCAGGTACATAATTCCTTGTAATTTGCATTACCAACAGACAAGATGGTTCAAAGGCATTTAACATACGTCCCTTCATTGCTCAGTCCTTTGTGTATAGTAGTTGGGACGTTATGTTGAAGTTTTGCAGGACATTGTTGAGGCGTCTTCTGGAATTTTATGTCCAGTTCTTGTCGCCCAGTTGTGGGAATGATATTATTCCGCTGGAGTAGGTTCACAAAAGGTATACACGCATGTTGCCTGTGGAAGGTTTGAGTTATAATGAAAGGCTGGATAGGCTGAGACTATTTTCAGATTCGAGATTGGGGTGCTGGAAAACCACATCAGGTAAGGCAGCATCCGAGGAGCAGGAGAATATTTTTTTTTCGCGCAAGCGTCGTTCATCAGGCTCTTTCCCGAAACGTCGATTCTCCTGCTCCTCAAATGCTGCCTGATCTGCTGTGCTTTCCCAGCACAACACTCTCGACTCTGATCTCTCATCTGCAGTTCTCACTTTCTCCTAGTTGAGACTGTTTTCACTCTCGGTTAGGGGTTTGAACGGCGACCTGACAGAAGTTTATGAATTATTGAGAGACAAGTTTAGAGTTAATGATAGCTGCCTTTTCCCAGGAGGGGGATTTCAAGACGAGCGGGCATATGTTTAAGATGAAAAGAGATTTAAAAAAAAGACGTGCGGCATTTTTATAGGGAAGGTGTTTAACGTGTGTAATTAACTTGCTGAGGAAGTAATGGATGAGCGTACGTTTGCAACATTTAATGGGCAATTGATTCCAAACATGAATGGG
Source organism: Chiloscyllium punctatum (assembly GCF_047496795.1). Lineage (NCBI taxonomy): Eukaryota > Metazoa > Chordata > Chondrichthyes > Orectolobiformes > Hemiscylliidae > Chiloscyllium > Chiloscyllium punctatum. The sequence continues at coordinate 43,313,454 of NC_092769.1, read as the reverse complement.
AAAGTGGGATTTTTAAAATAAATGTATTCATGCCTAGTACATCAGTTATTTCCCAGAGGACACTTAAGAGTCAACCACGGTATTATCCATCTGGAGTCTCCTGTGAGACAGAGCAGATGAATATGACAGTTTGCTTCCCGAACTGGCATGAGTGAATCAGATGGGATTTTCCACACAACTGATTCAGGTCATCACGAGACTCTTCAATTCCAGGTGCGTATTGAATTCAAACTCCACCATCTGTCATGCCAGGACTTGAATTCTTTGTGCCCAAGATATTACCTGTTTTTTTGGATTAACAACACAGTAATAAAACTACAAGGGCATTATAACCACTTAACGGGTACAGGAGGAGGCAGATGTGACAAGGTTAGTTTGGCAGTATGTACAGCATGGATTGTTTGGACTGACGGGCCTGTTTTCATGCTGTATGACTCTATGATTGACGCTATGGAGCAAATAGCTGTTTGGGATTAACAGCAGCATTGATAGCATAATCGAACAACTGATAGGATATGTAGTCCTGCTGGCGTCTCGGAGTTTGTTTTGCTCAGTGATCCCTTCCCACACATGGGACTGGTGAACGGTCTCTCCCCAGTGTTACTGATTAAATGAGTTTCCATTTCTGTGGTTAATTGAATCCCTTCCAGAAGTTCCCACATTGCCCTGCTTTTTCTGTGGTATCATCGTCTTTTTTTTTCTACCCAGGGTGAACGATCCTTTCAAATTGTGTCCACACAGATACAAATCCCGTTTTCCATGTTGTTAAGGTGTTTTCATTGTTTCTCATTAACCCACAGGGTGTGAGTATCACTGGTCAGGACAACATTTATTCTTCGCCCCTCGTTCGTTGCTGTCTGGCTGCACCACAAACCCGGGTGGGATCTCAGCCTCGGGTGTCTGTCTGTGGGCAGTCTGCACATTCTCTGTGTGTTTGTGTTTTTATTTCTCCCTCTGACTTAAGATGTGCCAGTTACAGGGATCAACAATGGAAAATGCAGGCTTATGGGATAGGGAGTACCGTGGGGTCTGGTGTGATGCGCTTCGGATGAATGTGTGGACTGGAAGGGCCGACAAGTCTGCTTCCCTCACAGTGGGGATTCTTGGATTAAGGGTCAGCTAATGTTTTTTTTTTCTGGTCCTGGAGTCTCTCGTAGGCAGGACTGGGTGAAGATGGTAGAATCCCCTGCATAAGGGACATGGATGAATGAGATTGCAGCAAATTAAAGTCATGATCTCTGTTCCTGAGGTCAGGCTTGCATTTCAGGTTTTATTCGTCGAACTTAAACATCACCCTTTCCGTGTTCCAACCCCCAAGGATGACGAGTTTAAAATATTACCCCAACACCACCTTCTCCAGGTTGAAATCTTGACTGTGTGGAAGAAACTGATACTGAGCTAATGCAAGCAAATGTAGCTGCCACCACCAGTGTTGGAAACACAGATCCAAATAGAAAAATCATCTTTTAAACCCACCACTGCAAAGTTCAGGGCTGAACACGCTCCACTTGTGCCACTCAGCTGTCTTAGCAAGATGCACTGGAAATCGCTATGAGACTATAAACGGGAACAACCGTTCCCTTGAGCAGGAGCACACTCAACCAAGGAATTTCTTGCGCCTCTATACCATCGTAGAAGTACAGCACGCTCACCTATTGCATCACTGGAACCAGAGAGTAACTCCGCGCACACATTCCCATCCCCATTTCCGGTTGGATCTGGGCGGCTGTGCCAATGTTAAGCTAAAATGCTATTGAAGCAAACATTTCAACAATACCCTGTATGGCCCCTCGAGTCTTGGATGTTTTGTCGAAATCGATCAATCTCAGTTTTCAACATTCTCATTCAAGGGATCTCCACAGCCTCTGAGGACATCCAGCTGATAGATTCAGCTCATTCTCAGTTCCCACATGTCTGTCACTGTTCGCTGAGTACTGATATTGTACATTTGCTGTTCTTCCGAACATTTCCTCTGCTAGTGTACATATTTCTGCTTGCAAGCATCCTGTTCTGTGGTTACTGTGATCGTGGTTGTCGGTATTTTGCATTGTGACCACAGCAACCTCGATTTGAAACCAAATCACGGCACTAAGTGTTCTCTCCGTTGTCCTTTTTGTGACACACGTTAATAAATTAATTGTTTTACCTTCAAGTTCCGCTCTCTCGCATCTCTGCGTTTCATATATCAGAATTCAAACGCACCCGTTTTCAGAGATTCCGGTCCTTCCCACGATCATTAAACCTCCTGACCGTCCCTCCCCCCATTTCTCTGAGGCAATGCACAATCTATCACTCTCTTTCACATTCATACTGTTCTCTCTGTGCTGCTGCTGTGGTTACTGTTGTTGGGTGAACGTGCCCCAATCCCACCATCGGGAGCTTCAAACAAGTCGATCCATTTGGATACCGGGGTTGTGAAGTCAATCTCCATGTAGCAGCTTTTACTGACATAGGCCAGATACAATTGTAGCGTCAGGCTCATGGAAAATACCCAGGACAGTTTTGGTGAAAAGACATTTCATTGGAAAAGATCAGCTTTTATGGCTTTCTGTGTTGGTCTTGTGATAATTTCATAGGACTGATAATCCAGAGACCGAGGTAATAGTCTGGGTACTCGGGCTTGAATCCCACCATGTCATGATCGTCAAATTTGGATTCAAAAAATATCTGCAAGGAAGAATCTAATGACTACTATAGATCCATTGACAATTGTTGAAAACAAAATCTGTTTCACTGATGTCATTTCGGGATTGAATTTGCTATCCTTACTTGGTCAGGGCTGCATGTGACTTCAGACTCATAACAATATGGTTGAGTCTCAACTGTCCTCTGGGCAATTCGGAATGGGTAATACATTCTGCTTAGCCAGAATCGCCCTCACACTAATCCAGAAATTTTGAAACAAATGCTCATTAAGCTCAAGCAGGAGTGTTGTGTGCAGTTTTGCAAGTCACATTATAGCAGGGATGTGATCACACTGAGAAAATTGCAGGAGATATTTCCCGGGATATTGTTTGGGCTGAAGAGTTTCAGTTGTGAAGAAAGACAGGACAGAGTGGAGTGTTTGTCGCAGTGTAAAGGAGATGTAGACAAGACATGATTGAGTTAGGGTATGGACAGGGTTGACTGAACGAGTTTCCCATTGATGGAGGGATCGATTAGCAGGGGCCAGAGACTTAAGGAGAAAGACAGAAAGCTTTGAGAAGATGTGCGGAAAAGCTTTATCAGCCAGTGGGTGGTTGGAATTTGGAATACACTGTCTGCATATTTCAGAGCGGCAGAAACCCTTATAACCTGAATAAATATTCAGATATGAACTTTTGAAGCCAAGACATTTAAGGCAGTGGGGTAAGCATTGTGAAATGGGATTCAGTTAATTAGGCAGTTGTTTTTGACAAGTGTGGCCACATTTGAAGGGCCTCCTTTGACACTCTTGTCCTCAGTAGTATAATGGTTAGCTGCCCCGCCTGTCACAGGGCTCAATTTTCTGCTGGGGACAGTGTAAACGTTTTAAAACTGTCGCTCCATTCCCAAGTGCGGGTACTGATACTTGTCGTTCCATTCTCGATGGGGCATGTTACAGGAAGGACAGTGCTGCCTGAATTAGTGTGGGAAAGGGCTGCAACTCTCAGGGAGGCAGAGTGTCAGTGAACAGCCAAACACGTGACTTCTGCAAACTTCACCTTGTGACTGCGTTGGAATGAAGAACGTTTGACAGACTTGTTCCGGATTGAAGTGTTTACTAGAAGCAGGAAGCCGAGGAAGAAACAACATAAACGCATTCAAATATGAGTGCAGAAACATTTCCCGCAGCACGAATGAAATTGTAAAGGACAGATTAGCGTTTCAATACATTGAATTTGGGTTCATTTGTTTTGATGAGGCTGTAACCAGGGTATAAAGCCATTAAAAATGATACAGCATTTGCTCAGTATGATGGAACATTGTCTCAGTAATTCGCACTGCTATTCAGTGTGACGGTTAGGTTGATTGGCAAAGTTAAATTGACCTCTCGTGTCCAGGACTGAATTAAGTAAGTTAGGTGAATTAGCCACGGGGAAGGTGGGGATAAGGTCAGAAGTCACAGGACGTCAGGTTATACTCCAACAGGTTTATTTGAAATCATAAGGGGGAGGGATTCCCCTTCTTCAGGTGAAATATCAGGAAATAGGGAGGGGAGCTGGATCTGGGTGAGATGCTCTTCAGAGAGTCGACACTGGCTCGATTGACTGAAATGCTCTTTCTGCACTGTCGTATTCCATGATTCTATGAATTGATAATGACGCTATTTACTAGGGTTAGCCATTAGAGAAGATGCTGATGGAGCTGTACAATTATACAAGTGATGCAGTTGAAGGAATATCAGAACAGCTTGATGTGACAAGTAGGATGGCATGGGAAAACAGAATGGCCCTTGGTATGATTTTAGCAGAAAAAGTCTGTGTGTGTGTGATGTCATGAGGAAGCTGTTGCAACTTTATTCCTAATAACACTACACCTGCTGGTTAAATTACTCGGGCATTAAGGGGATTGACTGCCTTAGCAGAGTAACTGGCTGAGAGTTCAGGAGTAGACACATCTCTCACGGGATGGATTGAATCATGGTTTGGAAAATGGAAGGGGGTGGTGGTTTCCGTCCTTACTTCCCTGATAGCAATAGTCGGGGTATTGGTAGCCATTGGCTGTTGTATCATGCCCTGTATACGAGGACTCACCCAAAGACTGATTGAGACAGCTTTAATAAAACAAATGCCCCGAAAATGCAATCAGGCAGAGGAACTTTGTCGATTAAATAATGAGGGATGAGTGAGACCAAGATGGATGAAATCTCCGGAATGATGCTTGTGAATTTTGGGGGCAATGCTTAAAAGAAAAGTGCAGAAGATAACAAATGGTAATTAAAGAAAAAGGGGGAAATTGTAGGATCTAGGTAAAGCAGTGTTACTTCTGCAATCATAATTATTTATGCAAGGTAAATGCACTCACACCAGTGTATAATTGTTTCAACCAAGAGCTGAATCAACAAGAATGAAAATTATGTGGAGGAAATATATAATTGTTTTAGTATTAGCTAAAATGTGCATACAAGAATGAAACGTGCCTGCAAACAATGGTAGATATTACAGACAACGAGATAAGGTGCTGGTGGGATGTAGGTTAAGCCAAATATGCTTGTACAAGCAGTAGTTATAAGCATCTGTTGCCCACTTTTGCAAAAACACAAAAGCAAACCCCAATTAAATGGTCATAAGGATCAATATGGTTGGGAAAAGGGAGGAAATGTCACAAGCGATGGATTTAGATAGAGGTGATGGAGGATATACCTAACAGTGGGCCGCAGCAGGATCCGGTGAAATGGCGAAATAAAACTTGTACATTGTTATGCACAAGGCCGGATAAGGCAAGCGAGAAACAATAGTAATGGGCACCCGATTTGGAGTAGTGAATCCTATACAAGATATGTATTTGCTAAACACTGTGTGCCTTATTCCAGGCACCACGCTTGCAAGCGTCCAATAAACATACTGATTGCTTCAGATCTGGTCTTGGACTGAAATTATTGAAGTGAGTGAGCTGTGTTTCTCACACTCTGTAATTTAACTTTACTGTGCTTTCTATTCACTCAAGTTCTCATATTAAATGCTCCTCGTTTTCTTCTTAACTTTGAGACAAATCTCAAAATTCCAGGCAGAATAAAAGCGATATGAATTATAAATTATTATCTGGGCAAGAGAACCAATAAACAGCTATATTGACCTCTTGAACATCCGAGATATTTGAATGAAAAAGCAATGCCTTTCAAAAAAATCTTTGGATGTCTGTATCCTTTTTCAATTCATTAATCCTGCAAATAGCTTATAATTGTCAATTGATCTCTCTTAATGAGTATCTAATCAATGTCATTGCAAACCACCGAAAAAATTGAAACTTTTATTTGTTAAAATGAAAAGATTCATTCTCAATTCGTTATTAAAACAATAAGTGAACCATATTTTACCTGTCCACTAAGGTCAAGTGACCTATCGCCCATAATTGAACATTCTAAATATTCCTACAGCTGGAGAAATCGGAGCTAAAAAGGCCAAACTAAATCAAACATTAGACAAAATAATCAGGTCTAGAAAACTGTGGAAAGCCCAGTCAAAGAGGTCACAAAGGTTCGAGAGATCCAATCACAACCAGCCCGAGAGTTGTGCTTTGGAGAGTTTGAAGCAGACTTCCTGGCACCTTGACTTGCATCCAATGTCTGAGCGTTATACACCTCGCTTGAAAATTATGACAAGTGAAGGGTGTTTTGTACGAAACCCATTGAATGCTTAGAATCCAGAATTTTGGTAAAATGTTGTGAAACATTTCCCTGATCATGGAAATCAGCTCAACATTATTGAAGTCAAAGTACTCCTAATGGTCTTCAAGACCACCTAATTACTGTTCGGTGAAAAACACTTTGTACCTGTCTAATTGTTCTCAGGTTTAATTATCACAGCAAACATCACAGTCTCACCAGATCCAAAGATATGTAAGAGAAACCTTATTATAATTTAAACACTAGATCTTTTCCAGACCCATGATGACACCTTATTTCTTCTGACTGAGGATACTACGAGTAACATTTATCGAGATGAAGCTAGTCCTGAATATAGGATTTTTTTTCTGATAGATTTCCAATCCAAAACTTATGATAACAATGTAATTGTGGCTCATTCATTGTCAACAGATTCCCATTAAACGTATTTATCTGTTTATTCAGAGACACTATTGAAACAAATACGTTGATAAATGCTGTTGACTGTATGTTTCTGTAAAAATAAACCTTCCTTATTGACTTATTTTCTTTATAATTCTGACTCAAATGTCTAAATATTGATGATATGAAAAATTGCATGAATTAAATACAATGCAGAATTTGTTCTTGTTATATATTATAGTTCTCCAGAAGAAAAGTAGAGAAACCAAGTATAGAAATCTTGAAGATCTGAGAATTTTGAATGACAAACCATTTCTGATCAACATCCACTGAATGTCTAATGTCTTTCCATATCATCATGCCAGAATTTGCAGTCTCAGCTGACAGATTAAGAAATATCTAGTCAACATCAAAGCAAATCCATTTAGCAATATTGAATCATTTACTTTGCCAAAGTTCTAAAATTAACTATCAATTCATTGTCATTCCAAAAATCACACAGCAATTCAGTTTAGGTTTTGTAACAAACATCGTCAAATTCACATTTTAATTTATTCCAGTATTTCTTAGTGTCAATATTAAAAAAAAGGATAGTAGTTCCCTTATTCCAGGATAACACAAACACAACCTAATTAATGATTCCCTATCCAACACTCAAAGATAATATCTGGTCCCTTCTCATTTGAATGTTCACAGAAATTATTGGATTAATATTCGTCCTTACATATTAAGAGACGTCTGATTATTTTACACTCCAACAAATGCTGTTCATTTTTACACATGACGGGCAGCTATATGAGATTTCTAATCATTTTTAAGTTTGCTATGAAATGTTTCTAAGATTAATTGTTGCTTATATCTAATATTTAAGAATTGATCAATTCCAGTATATCCAGCTTTAAGTGAGAAATTAAGGCTCAGTAACGTAAACGTATTGCATTGTACAGAAACCAATGATAGCGAATGGTGATTTTTATTTCAATACTTGAATCTTAGTTAATTTGCTGTCCTGGGCATGGCTTGCCCCAACCTGGAATAGAATGCTCCATATTGGCTCATACAAAATGCCTGACAATCAAAAACAGGCAGCCTACCTTAGAACTAAAATACAAGGTGTCAGGGGATGATAAACTAGACGAACATTCTGTTCCAGCCTTAAATTAAAAGAAAGCACACTACCAATTGACCTACTCCAACGCCAGGACTACAGCATTCCAGACATTTCTTAATAAGAGCATGCCGACATGCAGACAAATGACCAATCCTGATCTTCATAAATGAAAGGATTATTGTCGCAGGAAATGAATACACAGCAGCTGCAGGGTGCAGCCCAGTTACCTCACTAAGCAGCTATCATGACAACAGAAGAGTTCATTTGTCAGATATAGTTATTATTTTACAGTTACTCAGAATATTAAACAAAGGTTCTAATTACAGATTCTTGAGTATAATAGGGGAAATTTGCAACATAAGTTTGATACATGTAACCAATGCCTACTAAAAACATTATAGAAAAGCATTTAGACTGAGATTTGAAGTTAGCTAGTTTTAGGAATTAACTTCACGGTATGATGTTGACTGCCCATTAATTATAAAGTCCTGACAGAAAGAGTAGCTGTATAATTTTGCACAATATAACGAACTTTATAACATAAGTCATATTACTAATCTTATGGCAAGTAAGCTAAAATTAACTGTCTTTTCTATTTGTTTGTACATATATAATTAAGACAGTGAACAATATGAGGAGTAATTGGCTTTCATAAAATAAAATATGATGAATAGCAGAATTCAAAATGTCCCAACTGATAAGGTATCCTGAGAGGCGCGAGGGAGTTCAGGAATAACTTTGGAATCTAAGTTAATAAGATGCATGGAAAGATCCCAATAGGAGTCTGGGGATGTCCATTAGAATGCCCATCTGCGATTATGTATTTCAATTGGGTGGCTGGATGAGGAGAGAAGGGCTGTAACCACATTGCATGTGGCCTTTGTGATGCAGAAAGTGCATAAAAATGCTGCTTTTTTACTGTGCATGTTACAGTGTGTTATGGATCTCCCTTCCGAGATTGGCCTCGGGGGATGATCCCTTCATTAACTAGTTGCTGCATGAGTAAACATCTTCCACATGCCTGAGCTCAGCCTGCCTCCTGAGTCCTCATTCTCTGTCAGGGAAAGCACTTCTACACTATGATGACATTTCAATTCAATACAAACTTTTATTGTGTGTGAAATGATTACATTCAGAGTGATTTAATTTTCATGATAAAATTGCTTTACATTTACTTTGTTTGGTGTACAAGAAAATGTTTTGATTATATCCATTTGTTCTTTTGTTCAACCAACACTAAGTTTTAAATTATTGTAAAGACTACAATGGGGGAAACGGGAACGAGTCTTCAGCTCAAATGTCATATGAAATGACTGTTTCCTTTTTTCAAACAATGTGCCCTCCAAAATGATTTTTATTTTCATTATAAGAAAAAATTGCTTGGACAATTGTTGACAATTTTCCTTTTCCTCCCATATTAGGTGTCAGTGAACAATAATCACAAAATTATGAGAATTCCTTTCTGTATCAAATGTCAGTGACTCTATATTTTGTTCACAATAATAGTCACTTTTATGGCCTAATTCTTTTCCTCCTAATTCTGAAATAAATATCGAAGCATTTATTGTGGTAAAAATTACATCAACAAAATTGGCATGACTCTTCAAGAAAACCATTGGAAGCATATAAATCTTGCATTGCCTTCATTTTTAAATAAAATCATTTTTTTTTTCAATTGTTGTTGAATGATTTTTTTACATCATACAGCTAAGTGTTATGCTTTAATTTTCAGTTTCTTAATCTTAATGAATATCCAATCAACATCAAATCAAAGTGTTTTCAAAATATTAAGTCAATTTATCTGTCAGGATTCTAAAATCAATTTATCAATTACAATAATTGCACAGAAATTTAACATAGACTTTGTAAAAATGCAGTTTTTTAAAAAATTTCATTCATTATTTTTTATTAATACCAATATGTTCAGGCCCATACACATACCAAACGACCAATAATATCCCTTGCAAAATTCTTTGTAAATGTCTGATTTTTGCTCAGGTGAAATATAACAATTATCTCAGCTTTTGAAATTCAGAGAGCTCCAATTGCTTTTCCCTGCAATATTACTCTTCATTTCTACATATTACTCAGTCTAATATCAAGATGGGATATCTCATTATTCTCAAATTCATGAATATGATTTTTAAAATCCGTTTGTTGCTAATATATCTTATATCTAATAATTGTGCAATCCAGTAAGGGCTACAAATGTGGAATTATGCTTCAGTACAATAAATACTGCAAGGTCATTACAAAGTACAATCTCTCAATCATTGTGAAAATTGTATTTATTTTAAACTTGCAAACATTTTTTAAATGATTTGATTATAATTTATTTCGATGCTGACACTTACTGTATATACAATCACAATATCAGTAGATTATTTGGAGGTATCATCGTGCATTCCAATAATCACAGTATCTGCTATATACTTTCTTCTGGTCACTCATAGCAAAATGTATCTAATTCCACTCAATCAATATGCCTCAGAAAATATTTGAGAATGTTGTGGTCATAAAGCTGAAATATACAAAGTCACGATAGTCATTAATTTTCTCTTGTTCTGTAGATCTTAGTTAAAACAACACAGAATTTTATGTTCCAGTGCTATAAATATGAGAAAAGATCATTTACATATCAGTAAAGTAAACAAATGTCACTTGCTATTATTTATCAATTAATAATTATTGGTCAGTTTATGAATTGTGTGAGATTTAATTTTAGTTTTCCAGTCATCTATTTACATTGAATGTGATATTGAAATGGTGAGAAAATATCAGGGTTTGTTCATTTGAAAGTTCAATTTGCATATCTCTCACTTATCCCGTTGATTGCATGATGGTTTAAGAACGTTTCACTCAGCAATCCTCGAAAAAATCAAAAACTGTCTGATTTTAAATCAGATCATTTGCACCCAATTATCACTTTGTTCTTAATTCATACAAATACCTCAATTTTATCGAACCCAATGTTAACACTATACAATACACACAAAGCAACACAAAGACTTCCATCGCCATCTGATTATTTTTCAGTAGAATAACCTGAGTAAGTACCTTATTGCTCCTGAAACCAATGACAACAGTAAACATTTGTTTACTATTCCATGCAACAAGTGCAATTGATATCTTCTATTTCAGTTCAGTAGTTAAAGATGATTTATGTTGCTTAAAACAATGCTTCTACTTTATTACGGATATTGACTGTAATACAATCATGCAAACAACAAACGTTTGTCATTCTAAAAATCTTTAAGTTTACTTATTTTAAATTTGTTTGCAAGAGATATTTCAAATTACAACCATTGTTGTTGCATAATTCAGCAATCCTAAATTTGAATTTGGGAAAGTCTTCATTTTTGCAAAACGGAAGTAGTTTTCAGTTTATATAACACATTAAATAACAGTTTTTTTTTCCAAATCACGCGCTCTGCAAAATGATTATTGGTTTCATTTAATTGTAAGAAAATAACTGTTTTGAACATGTCGATTCTTTTTGTCTTTTCTATACCAACACTATTCATCACTGTACAATAATGAACAATTATGATAATTCCTTTATGTACCAAATGTCATTGACTGCATCATTTGTTCACTTTCATGCTCACTTTCATTATCTATTAACTTGCTTCCAAATTCTAACACAAATGTCTGAACTCTGATCATAACATTAATCATCTAAATTAAAATAATATGTCTGTATGATGAAACCATTTGATAGAAATTCATATTTCTTGTGTTACCTTCATTTTTTAGCAATGAAAGAAAAAAAGTTTCCATAATCACTGAATGGCTCATTTTTTCTTCAATTCATAAAGCTAGTTACTATATTTAATTCCACAATTTACCAATTTTAATAAATATCCTATCAACATAACAGCAAAGTGTTTTTGATATAATGAATCATTTTAATTGCTCATATAACAACATTATCAAGTCATTGTCATAATAATAATTGCACAATTGTTTGAGAAAATCTTTTGAACAAGTAAAGTGAGATTCACATTTTAATTTGACCAATTGTTTCTAAGTACCAACACTGCAATATGAAACTTTATTTTCAGGTCAAGTTTCCCACAATGGATCCAATGACTTCTCATCCAACATTAATTGTGAATGCCTAATGTTTGCTTATTTGAATGATCTCCGTAACCACAGACTTTAAATTCACAAACCTGCAATTACTTTTCATTGCAATAATTCCGGTTTGTTTGCACATATTCCTCAGTCACATAGCAAAACGAGATTTCTCATTGTTTCTAAATTCATTTGTCGAATTTTATAATTCAGTTGTTGCTCAAACCTAAAAATTATTCAATCCAGTACATGCTATGAATGTGGAATTATGGTTCTTTACATGAATAACTATTGTAAGGTGCAATCTCTCAATCATTGTTAATATTAATTCTTATTTTACCTGCGGAAACATAGCTGAATTCATTTAAATATATTTCACTTTGATGCGAACATTTACTATATTTCTAACCATAATAAGATTTAAGTATTTTTCATGAAACAATATCATGTAAAATTCCTGCGTTTTGTTAAGTCAAATGAAAAAGAATTAACATTTCTATTTTGTTTCATTCGCAATGACAATGCATTTTGCATTTTTCGAAGTTGAGCATTTTTGCAAAGAATGGATATTGCCTTCAGCTGAATAATAACATTGAATGACTAATTCACAGAATCTGCTGTTTATTCTCTTCGAGTTCCCAAGCAACCAAATTAATTAATTCTGCTGGTTCTAAATTCCTGGAAAGTATTTGATATTGTTGCAGTCTTAAAGCTGAAGAAGTCAATCTAATTTTATTGATTTTTTTAATTGGAAAAAGCTAATTCAAACATTTCAGGCACATCAATTTCTATTGTGCAGTGTTACAAAGATGAAAAGCAAGTAAATTTCTTCATCAGTGAAATAAGCAAATGTCAATTTCCATTGTTCTAAGTTAGCTAATTCCCAAATTTTTAATTAAACAATGCAATTCACGTAAATATTGTTGTGCCCGTTGATCACATTAATTTTCTCATTATTGTACATTAATGCTTTGTCAGGGGTTTTTATTTTTTGTTTTCCATTCACCTATTCATATTGAATGCAAGATTGATATGCTTTGGCAACATCAGAGAGTGTTCATTTGAAATTTGACTTTGCACGTCTCTCACTTAACTCACTTCTTGCATGGGGTTGGGCATTGAGAACAGAGGATCAGTGGTTAGTACGCCTGTCTTACAGTGTTATGCACTTGGGTTTGATTCCATCCTCGGCCACATGTTTGCGTGGAGTTTGCATGTTCTGGTTTTCTCCCACAATCCAAAGATATGCAGGTTAGGTACATTGGCCATGCTAAGCTGCACGTTCTGTTCAGGGATGTGTAGGTTAGGTACATTAGTCAGGGGTAAATGTCCAGTAATCTGAGAGCAGAATGGTGCTGAGTGGATTATTCTTTGGAACGTCAGTGTAGACTTGTTGGGCCAAATGGCCTGTTTCCACACAGTAGGGATTCCATATAATTAGAATTGTGTTTTGCTAAACAAAACTGACAATTTTTTGAAATGTTGCATTTAAAACTTATCTTTAACTGTCACTTGTCAATCTTGTAAAATATCTCAATGTTACTGAAATCAATGTTCAAACAAAACACTGCACATAAAGCCACACAAAGATCTTCACGACCATCTAATTACTGTTCAGTGGAATAATCACAGTAAAATTTTATTGTTACTGAGATCAATCCCCACTATCACAGTAAGGATCTGGTTATCATTCCCTTCAATAAATGTAATAGTTGTCCTCTGGTATTTCAGTTCAGTCGTTATACACCATACTGGTTGTTCAAAGCATGGTTATTCTTTATTATGAATGGCCAAGGGTTCTAACGGCAAGAGATGTTGTTCGACCTGATTTGTTGCATGTTCTCAAACAAGTTTTCACGATAAATATTGTAAAAAAATTTGCATTTATTTGGTCTTGTTCAACTGCTGATGCTAACATTTTCAGTTCATGTTCATTAAGCATATTTGGAGAAAGTGAGGAAAGCTGTGGTGTTGGAAAAGTGCAGGCACATTCAAAGAGCAGGAGTATCGAAAAGATTCCTGATGAAGGACTTATGCCCAAAACGTCGATTCTGCTTCTCCTTGAATGCTGCCTGACCTGCTGTGCTTTACCGGCACAATGCTCGTGCCATTAGAAATATTTGACTGAATATTCAGAGACAATACTAAAAGTTACCTCTGTCAATTTAATTTACTGTGCTTTCTATTCACTGAAGTTTTCATGTTAATTGCACCTCTTTTTCTTCTTAAATCTGATACAAATTTTAAAATACAGAACACATTAAAATTCACATGAATTATAAATTTACATTCTCGACAACAAAACCAATGGAAGGCGTGAAAGAATGCTTGAACAGCCTACATATTTGAATGAAAAAGCAATTCCTTCTAAAAAATGTTTCCACGTCTGTATCTTTTTCTCAATTCAATAATCCTGCAAGTAGTTTATAATTGTCAGTTGATCTCTCTGAATGAGTACCTAATCAATGTCAATGTAACAGCTGAAACATTAACAACAGATGGATAACTGGATGTTAAAGACCTTATTTGAAGCCAACAAATGTTTGGTCTTTACTAGAATTCCACCAGAAAACATTCTTGAATCATAATAAAAGAAGTGAGATATGTGAGAGATGTGCAAACCTTATTTTTAAATGAACAAACTCCAATATTTTCAAAGCATTTCAATCTTACGGTCAAAATGAACAGGTGAATGGGAAAATAAAAACAAGTTTCTGACAATTCATAAACTGAACAACAGTTACAAATTCACTTTGATCAAAGGACAGAGTAATATTTAGATGAATCACAACATTTAGTTACAAAGTAGATAATCAGCTGACTGACAAGTAATAGGTGGTAGCATTCGTTAGTTTACTGAAGAAGATATCAACTTTATTTCAAATTTATAGCACAAGAGAATAATGTTTAAAGTGTTTCAATTGTTTGGACTTGCCCCTTTGCAACAAAAAAAGATCAATCTCATTACTTAGACATCGTAATCTTTAATTCTGCAGCATTTTCAAATACTCTCCAGGAACTTATAAGCAACAGAATTAGATACAGGTATCCCCACTATCCGAAAGTCGAGCGTTATTATGAAACCTTACATAAACTGAAAAGGGGTAAATCGAAGAAGCATTAATTTATATGGGAAACACCTCCCCTTTTTTCGTAAAAGTGAAAATCCTCTTCAGATTTATTTCAGTTAGAGAAAACAGGGACAGATGTAAGTCTTTTGTAAAAGCAAAGTGGCTAAAACGAATTTTCCAACACATATTTCTTGGTAACCTGACACAAATAAGTATCAGATTTTGTGATGATTGATATAATAGATAAAAGCAGATCTGATGTTGGATTGAAAAGCAGTTCAGTCTGTGCTTAGGTACTCTCTAATCTCCATTCAGATAGCTCTTGATATATTTGTGTTGAAGGTGTGATTTGAAACCTTCCCTCGGGTCTAGTAATAGAGACACTGCCACAGCTCCACAGGCTCCTTTCATAATGTTCCCACTCAGGACGGTCAGAACTGCAACATTATGTTTAATGTGGTTACACAAATGAAAACTAATCAGCTGTTTATTGTAGTAATTCGATTGGGAATTAATTCGTTGGTTTCTGTGTGTAATGGACTGGAAATTAAACAATATTTTACAATAACAATAGAATAAATGAATGATAGTCTTAAATAAAGAGGAATCTCATGGCAATTCTTTGAAAGACAAATTGACAAAACTGCATGATCATTGTACTTTAATTTTAAATATACATCAGTCATTCAATGTGAATATTCAGCTGACGACAAGTTCCCTTCCTTTCAACAATGTACAACTTCCACAATTTCAAAATGAACAGTCATTGATAAAGGAAGGAACAAGGAGATGTTATTTCTATTTTCTTCACATAAACGTGTGATTAATTTAAGTAAGTTTCATATATGTAAAAAGGAAACTCTTATTGTTGTCCTAAATGCAATAAATGTTAGCATGAAGTGAAATATAATCAAATGAATTCAACTGTGTTTTCTCAGTTAAAATACCGTTCAATATTCAAAGTAGTCGAGTGATTGTACACTGCAATATCTTTACAGTAATTCAGTGCTGAGACATAATTCCACATTTATACGCATCATAGTGAAGCAAACTTGTGCCAGGAGTCTGAGCAGGTTGGGGAGGTCTTTAATGAGTACTTTGCTTCTGTATTCACGAGTGAGTGGGACCTTTTTCCTTGTGAGGACAACATGAAACAGGCTGATATGGTCGAACAGGTTGATGTAAAGACAGAGAATGTGCTGAAAACATTTAAACATAATGGGGATAGATACGTCCCCTGGGCCATAGTTTGTTATGAGAAGGGAGGCAAGTGATTGCTGTGTTTTGGCAATGATCTTTGCATCCTCACTGTCCACTGGAGTCATAACAGATGATTGGAGGGTGGGAAACGTTATTCCCTTATTCAAGAAAGGAAATTGAGATAATCCTGGGAATGATTGATGAGTCAGTCTTACATCAGTTGTGGGCAAATATATGGAGAGAATTCAGAGAGACAGGATTATGATTCTTTGGAAAAGCTTAGATTGATTAGAGATAGTCAGCATGGCTTTGTGAGTGGCAGGTTATGCCTCACAAGGCTCATTGAATTATTTGATGTTGTGGCAAACACATTGGTGAGGACAGAGTAGTGGGTGTGGTGTATAAGGATTTTAGCAAGGTGTTTGATAAGGTACCCCATGGTAGGCTCATTTAGAAAGTAATGAGGCATGGGATATAGGGAAACCTGCCTGGTTAGATAATAAATTGGCTGACCCATAGAAGACAGGGTGAGATTGCATAGATAGTTTTCAGCTTGGAGCACGGTGACCAATGGTGTTCTGAAGGAATTAGTTCTGGGATCTCTGCTCTTCGTGATTTTTACAAATGACTTGGATGAGGAAGTGGAAGGGTGTGTTCGGAAGTTTGCCAATGACACGAGGGTTGGTGGAGTTGTGGATAGTGTGGAAGGCTTTTGTACGTTGCTGGAGGACATTGACTATGCAGAACTGGGCTGTGAAGTGGCAGATGGAGTTCAACCTGGGAAAATGTGAAGTTATTCATTTTCGAATTTCAAATTTGAATGCAAATTTTCAGATTATTTGCAGGATTTTTGACAATGTGGAGGAACAGAGGGATCGTGGGGTGCACGTCCATACATCCCTCATAGCTGACATCCAAGGTGATAGGGTTATTATGACGGTGCATAGGGTGTTGGCTTTCATTAGTGGTGAGATTGAGTTTAATAGCCACGAGGTTATGCTGCAGCTCCGTGGATCCCTGATGAGACTACACTTGGAATATTGTGTTCTGTTCTGATCACCTCATAAGACATAGGATGCGGAAGCTTTAGAGAAGGTGCAGATGATATTTATCAAGATGTTGCCTGGACTGGAAGGCATGTCTCATGAATAAAGATTGACAGAGCTGGGGCTTTGGTCATTGCAATGAAAGAGGATGATAGTTTACTTGATAGCTTTGTGTAAGATGATGAGAGGCATAGATAGAGTGGATAATGAAAGACGTTTCCCCACAAAGTGGCATAATTTTAAGATGAATGGGGGAAGTTGTGGGGAGATGTCAGAGATAGTTTCTTTATAGATAGTGGTGAGTGTGTGGAATGCACTGCCAGTGGTGGTAGTACGTTCAGATTCATCAGGGACATCTAAGCGACTCTTGGATAGGCACATGGATGATAGTAAATGAAGGGCATGTTGGTTAGTTTGATCTTAGAGTATGATAAAAGGTCTGAACTACATCGTGGCCAAAGGGCTGTGCTGTACTGTTCTATATTCTATGGATTGAAATGAACAATTATTATATATTAGCAACATAGAGATTTTCAAAATTCTACTGGCATACTTAAGAATAATGATAAATTTCATCTTGCTATTTGACTGTGCTATCTGCAAAAAATGAACAGGAATTGTTGCAGGGAAAAGTAAATAGGATTTTCTAAATTTATAAGGCTGGGATTACACAGATCATTCAAATGAGCAAAAGTCATATTTTGAACAGTGCGCATTGCATCAGAAATAATGGATTCTTTTGTAGGTGTGTTGATTGGAAATAAAATGGAGTTTTATATTACTATATAGGTACTATGGAAGATTGGATTAAATTCAAATATAAACATCACTGTAGTTGTTAGCAAAACTAAACTAAAGCATACTATAATTATTGTCGTACAAATGCCTTAACAATTACTGTTAGAATCCTGAAAAAAGGATATATTGTACCAATTTTCAAACAATCAATAAATTAAATTGTAAACCTCAGTATACTTGTTACCCAGACCAATTATTCTGCAATTGTTGTAATTGTAATGACGTTATAACTAATGCTAAAACCTAAACAGATAAATTGTTTCAATACTTTGTCAGCATGTTGCTCTGAAATTGATTGGATATTTATTAAGATCGGTAAACTGAGGGACAAAATATAATAGCTCACTTGATAGAATTGAAGGAAAAAATGAGACAGTGTTTATTGAACACAATGGATTTTGTTTAAAAATGCAGTTGATGCAAGAATAATATATTTTCCTCGATTGGTTTTCTAATAGAGACATGTTTTTTTAAAAAAAAATTGTCATGATTGTCAGAGTCTGCAAAGGGGAGAGTGAGAGAGAATGAAATTCTAAAAAAACAAAAAGGAAAGGAATTGGCGAGCAGAGGATCTCCAACTGTACTGTCTCACCCTGCCAACATCTTCTTGGGTGAGCTGGAACGCAGACAAGTCAAGCAACAAGCCGACACAGTCATACGCACAGAATCATAGCTTACAATGTCCTAGACACCATTGTCACCATCCCTGTATGTCCTGTCCCACCGGCAGGACATGGATGTCACTGAAATACTGGAACATGCAGGGTAATGGACTAAGATGTGCAGAATGTGATCAATGTGATTTATTTGACATTTCTCCAGAAATTTAAACTCCAGTCCAAATTGAAAAGTTACTAGCGTCATCAGACTTGAACTACAAATGCCAGAAAAAAAATTATCAGAAAATGACAGCACACTTGGCCAATCCTGGGTAAGTGTTGGCTGAAATACAACTCCCCAGGCGTTACAGCTTTTTTACTCATCATTGAGAGCAAAGATTTCAGACTGAACTCTGCCCTCTATGCTTTTATAATCTGTTTTTTAACATATTCCTTTGGCAGCTGCACACCTTATTTCCTTGTTTCTTTCCCAGCTCTAACTCCATTCTCCATGGCCTTGAGGGACGACCATTTCTGCTGTTGAACCTCTCCTGCCTTCCCCCGTGTGACAGACTGTCTTTGTGTCCTTGTCTCACCCCCACCTTGCTCACAACCTCTTACATTTGGATGGTTCCGAGACCTCTGTAACTTTCACTGCGCCCCCTGGGTCAGTGGTGTGAGTTTTGAATTCTCTTCCTCCTAAGAAAATCAGAACTTTTTCCGGTTGCAGTGTCCCCCAGATTTTATTTTGAAAAGCAGAGCATTTGTGTCAGAGTCTAGTATTTGTGAGCCATCTTCCACAATTCTCAGCATTTGTATGTAATTTGTGACCTTCCCACAGATGTGTAACGTCACTGGATTGGCCATGCTAACATGGTCGCAGTGTGCAATTTAGGTGGGTTGGGCTAGCCATGGTTAATGTGGGGTTATGCGGGTAGGGTGGGTGAGCAGGTCATTGCAGACTCGATGGGCAGAATAAACTCTTTCTGCACCCACGGGATTCTGTGATTCTAACTAGTTTTGATTGTTGTTCATTCAACTCAGATACATATGATTCCTTTATGATTCTGTGGGTGCTCACTCACTCATTTCCTTCAGTTTTACATCAATTTCACACTGTATGTGAGGGTGGGAATGGATTTGTAAATATAAATACTCCAATCAAAACCCCTCACAGGTCAGGAACTGTTTCTGCTACTTTCATCACTCACAAGGAAGAGGAAAATAAAGGTTCAGTCACAAATCTCACAGGAACATAGCGATTATAATCACCAGGAAAGGCTGAACAGGTCGAAACGCTTTTCACAAGAAAAGAGGAGCCTCAGAGACAGCCTGGTACAAACAGAAAGCATTGTGTCTGTGTTTTCAGAGTTTTGAGGTTGAAATCTTTGGGTTGGAAGCATGTTTCATTGCCCCAGATCATCAAAGGTGATATCTAAATGTGCATCTTTCTTTCTATCTGTCTGAGTTAACAATCAGTTGGACAGGTCAATGTCTGAGTGTCTTACCAAATCCCTGATTGAAACTGTCTCCGCCCACAAACTCAGCTGCCTCACCACTCACTGGGTCATGGAGAAACTCTGCCGTTACAATGAGAACTGTCTTTGCTGTCACCGCTCCTCATGCTTCCACCTAATCCCCACTTCCCTTCATTAAATCCCAGCTACCTCTAGTCCACCCATGTGGACATGTTGAAGAGCATGACAGGAGATTGGATTGAAACCAAGAGTTCAATAGCCAGAATGAAATAGGAAGAAGTCAATAAAAGGTGATTGTGGATCCTAGGGGATACAGACTCCAGGATTAGTCTTTGTGGGCATTCCTGCAGTAATACACGACAGTATTCCATGATGAGAGTTAAACCCGGGTGGCAGGAGAGGGAGCCACTGAACATTAGTAAGTTTATTTCAAACACAGGAGGTTTGTTCAGTCAGTAACAATGTGTTCGATATGGAGGTGAATTGAGCAGTGACGGGAAATGTTACCACAAGCTGACAATGGAAAACTTTCGTTGGAACAGGAGGAGGCCATTCAGCCCCTCGACTTTGCTCTGCCATTCATGATGATCATAGCTGATGTGTGACATAACGTACAATTTTCAAAACCCTCTAATTTCATCAATAAACTCCTCTGCAACAGACAAGATGAGAATTGGAAAACTAAACATCTGCACATGCTGGGAAAAACTGAAAAAAATAAAAGAAATTGCTGGAAAAATTCAGCAGATCTGGCAGCATTTGTGGAGAGTGAACCTTTCAGGACCAGTGACAAGTCAGGTGACCAGCCGCAGCTGACCATTCTGCCTGTTCTGGAACACTCTCTGGAACAAGTTCTGGTGTGAGATTGTCAATGATAATTGAGAGAAATAGGAGGACGGGCTCAATCAGAATAAGGAATTCACTTCACCCGAACAGTGGGACACTCACCGACACAGTCACACTGCAGAGAGGCATTTCACCTGCCCCACGTATGAGAAGGGATTTACTCGACCTCACAATCTACTGAGGCAGATCTCATTCAGATGCTCAGTGAAGAGAAGGGATTCAGTTATTCATCCCACCCCCTGAGACTCCAGCGTGTTCACACTGGGTAGGAGCTGTTCACCCCTCTGTGTGAGAAGAGAATTGCTGCGTCTTCAACACGATTGAGAGCCCAGTGAGTGCTCACAGGGAAGTGGTCATCCCCCTGCTCCATGTGGACTGCAGGACTCTGATTCTGATGTTACTGTCCATCAGAGTCAGGAGTGGACCTTGTACATGATGACACTGTTGGAGTATTGATGTTGTTGTTAACCACATTAACTGGGCTGGAGGTGACTGAACTTACATTGCCACTTTCTGAACCTCAGGATGTCTCTCTGGGCAGTAAGTCCCCACAAACAGCAATGTGACAATGAGCAGGGATCATCTGTTTTGATTTAAATTGTGATTGTAGCACAGCTGCTTCACAGCATCAGGTACAAAGTTGGAGTCCAGCCTTGTCCAACGGCCTGTGTGGAGTTCCCACATTCTCTCCATGATAGTGTGGGTCCCCTCCAGGTGTTCTGGTTTCCTCCCACAGTCCAAAGATGTGCAGGTTAGGTGGATCAGTCGTGCTAAATTGTCCACAGGATCCAGAATTGTACAGACTAGGTGGATCAGCCATGGGAAATGCAGTGTTACAGTGATGGAGTGCTCTGGGCGTGATGTTCTTCGGATGGTCGGTGGGGTTTGATGGGCCAATGCTCTCCTCCCACACTGTAGGGATTCTATTCTATGATTGAGGATAAATGCTACACAGAAGGGTGTCCTTGGAAAAGGAGCATGTGGTGTGCATCAATGCTCTCGATGCCTTTAGATAGAAGTGGGCACCGCAGGGGATATAGTGCTTTATCTCCATCACTGCCCCCTCCCCACAACTCTACTTTGATTTAGTCCCTTCTCATTCTGACACTTGTAATGGTTTGCTTGGCCCGAAATGGGCTTTGTTTGGAAATATTCAATTGGTTACACAAATGGTTGACTGCTGGTGATTATATGTCTAGATTAGAGTGGTGTTGGAAAAGCACAGCAGGTCAGGCAGGATCTGAGGAGCCGGAAAATCAACATTTCAGCAAAAGGCCTTTTCCAGCATCCCTCTAATCTAGGCTCTTGTTTCCAGCATCTGCAGTCCTCACATTTGCACTGCTGGTGATTATATGTTAACCAAAAGCAAAATGGCGTACTGATGATTTTGATGGTGGGTAGATTGCTGTGCTCACATTTCTGGGTCGGAGAAATGGGGAAAAAGAATGCTTCACAGCTAACAGAACGAGAACTGAAAAGCAGTTAAATCAAACCAAAGGTTCAGATAGGGAGGGAATATTTCCCTGGAGTTTGAGTAGCTGGAAAGTGATTGTGTCCAGGAATAGACAGGATTTTGTTTTACAAGGGTTGAAAGTTTTAAAACTGTTATATTCAGACAGTTTACGTTATTTTCTTTAATTTTATTTGCTGTGCAAAATAACTTTTACAACATTTTAAAACCAAAATTTACAAACCTTTTGTTAAAGATAAATGTTAAATAAAATCCATCAAACCATCCCTCACTGAAAACTGTTGTGGAAGTGCAATCTCCTGGAGAATCCCTGCGAACTCCTTCCTGCCCAGGCTCCATAACTATATACAGACCTGGGGGATAGCAGCAGGAGGAGACCATTCAGCCTTTCAATCCTGCTCCACCATTCAATGGGAAACAGCTGACCATCCAGCTCAGTCTCCTGCTGTGTTCCAATCCCTTTTCATGACTTTACCTTGAAGAACTATATATAAGTCCTCCTTTGGCTTCACTGCCTTTTGTTCCAGTGATGTTGCTGTGTTACTGTGTGGGTGTAGGCAGGGGTAATGTGATGGTGCTACCTCCTGGAGGATGCACTCAGCGTCCCTCATCATCCTGCAGGAACATCAACTGGGGTTCAGCAACTAGAGATAGAAACCATTTCCAGGATATGGGCATCACGGTCTCAGCCAGCATTTATTCCCCATCTCTAGTTACCCTTGAGAAGATGGTAGGGAGCTGCTGTCTTGTACAATTCACAGTCCATTTGGTGCAGAGAGATCGAAAATGCTGCGATGAGAGTGTTGCAGGATTTTGGCTGAGTGATTCTCTGTCTTTGCTTCTTCAAATGCTGGTTAACTTAATCATGATCTGCACATGACTTTGAGATTTCAGTCTGCAAATCTTCACCATCTAGCACCCTGTATAAAGGAATATGTACATGTTAGAAATTCAGAGCAGACAATTCTACTTACTCTTTTTCCCTTTCTTCCCTCAAAGCTGTAACCCTCCAGCCCACTTACTCTCTCCCACCATTCTGACTCTGCTACCCCCTAATGTACACCCTCCCCATTCCCATGGTGTTACTGATAAACAGATCCATGCCACCACTTCCCGTCCCTGGTTAGACTCTGCACCCTTTCTGAGTTCACTTCCTTTCCCTTCAGTTGCTGCAAGTGAATAATGTAACAGCAGAATGAAACAAAAGGAAAGAAAGGGAGGTGGCAGATCCTGGACAGAAGAGGAACCTTCAATCTGGGAGAATGGATCAGATCCTTCTTCGTTCCCCATTAGTTGATTCCGACCATTACAATGAATTGGGGATGGAGAGTGGTCCTACATGGATGTAGTGATACTTTGACCCCCTCCCCCAACAGATCAATACTATGAATAAATACGTTCCTCCTCCAGCCAATCACAGAGTGAAAAACTTTCCGCAAAGCATATTTACCCAAAGCACATGCTCCAAAACCCGCACACATTTTGTACATGTACAGTGCCGTGTTTCCCCACACACGTGTGGTCCCTGCCTCAGGGATTGTGGGAGTTGTAGTCCCCATGACGCCATTGGAGCCCTGTCTCTGGAAAGTCAACGAAAAGTGTAGACTGGAGGGTGTTGTGTATCTGATCCCCATTCAGACACACATAACATTTGGATTGTCACTGGGTTTTATTGAAACATCTGCTTCCACAACCTGATTTTCTGATGTAAGGAATATAGATTCAGCCAACTGGGGTGTGGCGAGAATAATAGGAGCAGGAGATTTTAAGCAGAGGTGACTCAATGGTTAGCATTGCTGACTCACAGCGTCAGAGACCTGGATTTGGTTACAGCCTTAGGCAACTGTGTGGAGTTTACACGTGCTCCCTGCGTCACTGCGGGTTTCCTCTGGGTGCTCGAGTTTCATCCCACAGTCCAAAGATGTGCAGGTAAAGTGGATTGGCTATGCGAAATTCCCAGTGCCCATACCTGTGCAGGTTAAGCCATTAACCATGGGAAATACAGGGAATGGGTGAGTGTGAATGGGATGCTCATGATAG
This sequence comes from Chiloscyllium punctatum, assembly GCF_047496795.1. Lineage (NCBI taxonomy): Eukaryota > Metazoa > Chordata > Chondrichthyes > Orectolobiformes > Hemiscylliidae > Chiloscyllium > Chiloscyllium punctatum. Next base: position 43,289,029 of record NC_092769.1, on the reverse strand, counting down.
GGTTGGTGTGGACTCCATGGACGATTACCCTATTTCTGCACGGTAGGGCTCCTATTCCATTCTCATATAGAAGAATGTACCTATCTCAATGTGCTGTGTATCTGTGGAATTCCCTATTCAAAATGCGGTAGATGCTAGGACAATGAGCAAATTTACTGAAGAAATACAGATGTTGAATTTGCAATGAATTGAAGGGTAAGAGAGAGCAGGCAGGAAAATCCAGCTGAGACCGAGGTGAGCTCAATCAGCATGGTATTAAATGGTGGAGCTGCATTGCCTCTCCTGTGCCCAGTGCTTATCTTCTTGCGGTAATAACGGAAAAACTGAATCCAAAACTCACCACCTTCACCAAAGGAGATTTTTGGAAAAAGCAGGATAGTCAGGTGGATTAGCGTTTCAAACTTCGAAAGTAAGGAAGCATGTGGGAGAAAATGATTTTTCAATTTTAAACTGAGGTGAGTTAGACCGGTTATAGTCCAACTTATTTAATTGGATCATGAAGAAGGAGCAACGCTCCGAAATCCAGTGTGCTTCCAATTAAACCTGAGGGACTATAACCTGGTGTTGTGAGATTTTTAACTTTGTACACCCCAGTCCAACACCGGCATCTCCAGATCATGTAAACTGAGGGGAGACAGTGATTTATGGTTTTAGACTGTTCAGTACATTCACACCGTCCAGAATACTCTGTTTTGAACATCTATCCTGTACTTTATTACAAAGCCAAGGTCTCTGACAATGAAAACCAAAACATCCAGGTAACATGGCCTCACCTCGTAATCTGATAAAAGACTTGTGATAAATCTGGTTGAATTTAGAATACAGTTGGAAAGCGGGAAGATTAAATCCAATCCCAAGATCCTGTGTTTAAACAAAGGAGACTACAATAGGATGAGGCAGGAGTTGGCTAATGTAGACTGGAAGCAAAGACTTTAGGGTGGGACAGTTGACAGACAGTGGAGGAATATCAAATAATCTTTCAAACTGCTCAGCAAAATTATATATCAGTGAAAAGGGAGGACTGTAGGAAATGGAATAATCTGCCGTGGGTGGATAAGGAAATAAGGGAGTCTATCAAACTGAAATAGAAAGCATTCAAATTGGCAAAGACCAAGAAGAAACTAGGAGATTAGAAAAACTTTAAAGATCAACAGAAAGCTGGATGGGATTGGGGGAGAAAAGTGATGAGTAGCTATCCCCAGGGCTGGAATAGCAGTTTACACTGCTAGAGGGGAACCTATTATTTGGGGAACATATGGCCTCTGTAATTGTTGAAGCACTTAACTGTTACCATAGAGATAATCCTGATCAAGTGCAAAATCTCAGCACACTCCAAAAGCTTGTACTTCCAAATAAACCTGTTGGACTATAACTTGGTGATGTGTGGCTTTTAACTTTGCCCACCCCACTCCAACACCAGTTCTTCCACATCAGAATCCTGATAGACAGCCCCACGGAAACTGAAGTGCCTGTCAGATACCTGACTGAGCCACAGGGCCGTGAGGGAGGGGTATGTGGTTTAACCACAAAGTGCTGAGCTGAACTCGACTTTTTTAACTGCCATTGCCATGGAGATAATATTGAGAGACAGCGTCCATTCAAAACACAAACCACAAAGGTATAAGAATGGGAGCGGCACATCGGACAGGCGGGGAGTTACCTGATGCTGCCTGGAGGTGTTCTGCATGTACACTATCCAGGTAACTGCCATGTCTCATCAATAAAGACTCAAAGAAGACCTCTCAGAGTTCTGTGCTCAGTTATTCCTATCCAGCAGGGTTCAGGAATATGAGTACACAGCAGTCAGTCTTCACAGTGGAGGATACGAAGAACATGCCAGTAATTGATAAGGAGACTGAGGAAGGTGAAGACCAAGGAACAACCATTATCACGAAAGTGTTAGAGCTGGGCAAGCTAATGGAGCTAAAGGTAGACATGTCTCTTTGCCAGGATGGAATACATCCCAGGGTACTACCAGAGGTGGCGGGAGAAATAGAAAATATATTTGGAGTCAGAGTCCTACTGCAGAGTCAGGCCCTTTGGCCCAATCTGGCCCATGCCGGCCAATATGTCCATCCACGCGAACCCATTTCCCTGCACTTGGCCCATCTGCATCTGACCCTTTGCTATCCATGTATTTGTCCAAATGTCTTTTACATGTTGTTAATGTACCCACCTCAACCACTTCCACTGGCAGCTCAGTCCATATACATACCACCTTCTATGTAAAACAGTTGCCCCTCAGGTTCCCTTTCATAATTTCTCCTCTCACCTTAAACTGATGCCCTCTACTCCTTGATTTCCTGGGAAAAAGACTGAGTGCATTCACCTTACCCAAGCCTGTCACAATATTATACACTGCCAGAAATAGATCTCCCCTCTGTTTCCTCTGCTCTAAACAAAAAAGAATCCTCGCTTGTCCAACCTCTCCCTCTAACTCAGACCCCTGAGCCCATTTCTTCTGCACCTTATCCAGTTGAATAACCGAAATCTTCACTGCATTCATCACATTTCCAGTGTCTCCCCACGGCGCTGGAACAGACGTGACATCGCCAACGGATTACAAGCCATGATCGAAAATTAACCCCATTACAACAATCCCGTTTTCATTGTATTTTCCATGGTGCAGGTATCCTTCTGTCTTTCTGGTTGCATGGTTAATTAAAAACTTGTCCTCATACAAAACAAATCTGTAACTTCATTATTCCTGGGAAATGTGACATGTATTTTCAGACTTTTAAAAACAAATGAAAGATCTCTCCACATTCACCACGCTGACATGGACTTGGCTGTGTCTCAGTAATTTTTCCAGTCACATTGACACTTGAAATATTCGCCCACGGACAGAATACACACCTTTCTTTCCACATGAAAAGGCCAATGATATTCAGATCGGCACGGATTAAGTAACTGTCAAAACTGAACATGAAGTTCAATCTGAATTTCTCATTCACAAATCTGCCCTTTCAGTACCCTACAACAGAGAAAACAAGTCACCACCATTAACACAGGATGGAAATTCATAAGACAATTATAGTATTAAATTGTAGTTTCTTTGTTCCCCCAAAGCTTTAATTCTCAGTCTCACAATTTCTCCCTTCTGTGAACTGAAATCCAAACCAATCTCCTCACCCCTTTCCTCCACACCCAGTTCTAATGCTCTCTCCTCTCGTTGAATTCAGCTTCTTAGCTCCTGCCTGCAGACTAAGGACCAAAACAAAGGTGTGGCACGATGGCACTGCTGCCTCACAGCGTCCGTGTGGAATTTGCATGTTCTCTCCGTGTCTGCGTGGGTTTTCTCCGGGTGCGCCGGTTTTCTCCCACAATCCAAAGATGCATTGGTCAGGTGAATCGGCTAGGCTAAATTGCCCATAGTGTTATGTGCATTAGTCAGAGGGAAATGGGTCTGGGTGGGCTACACTTCCGAGGGTCGGTGTGGACTGGCTGGGCCGAAGGGCATGTTTCCACACTGCAGGAAGTCTAATCTAATCAAATCAATGAATCTGACTCGGAGTCTCCTGGGTGTTGGTGAATCCTCCCCCCACCTCCCAAGGTTTCCTAGTCAGACCAACATTGATTTTTTTTTTCCAATCTGGAACCTCTTATTTATTTCCTCCACACCAACCATTTGATAAGAACCATCCTGCACACACTGGACAAATCACATCTGGTTGAACTAAAATGAACCAAATTAGAACTTTAATTGCAGGCCTACATTTGTTCCTTTCCATAACATTCCTGAATCTTCACCTGAGTTCTGATAACTTTCTGCAAAATGCTCCCCCCACCGATACGCCGACCACTTGTCACGATACCAGGGCAGGGACCAGTCCCCTGGGTCCTGTTCTCAGAGGGAGGAAGGGAGGGAGCAGCCAATGACAGATTAATCCCACACATCCAAAGCCTCCCTCACTGGCACTGACCCATACTGCACATACGCCAACAATTGGCCAGCACTGCGCCCGTGCACAGGTCTCCCCTCCTACAGAGCATGCTCCAGATCACACAGGTGCCTGGGTGATTGACAGCAGCTGTGCCCAATAGAGTGGTCGGAGCGGGGCTGGAGGACTGGAACAATGGGATTGTAAACAACGAATGAATGTGGAGGACACTTGGGGATGGACAGGTCAGTGAGGGACAGGAGCAGTGCAGCAGCAGGAGGGAATACTGGACAAACTGAGCAATGGGAGAGTCTGACAGGAGAGAAACGACAGGATGGTTCTGTTTGGAGACTCAGGCAGGGACAGCTGGGAGACAGTATGGCCTGGTGGCTTGGGCATGATTTCCAATCAGCCTCTTCAAAGCCGCTGTTACCAAACTCTGAACCCGATTCTCTTGGTCCAGAGGTAAGGACACTACCGCCATTTCTTGGTGGGCTAGTGGAAAGAAGGGAAGATTTTCTCAATCTCACTCACATGGAAACTCCATGAGCTCCTCCCACTTACTGTCTACGGTGGGAATGGAGGAGACAGAGCAACTGGAAGGGGGTTAGGGATATAGGGACTGCCTTTCAAAAGGAACTCATCTGTGTTGGTGTTATTAACAAGACTCAGTACACAGTCACCAACACAAAGCTGGTGTATGTGAAATTTATCCAGAATATTAACACCCATAACTGGGTGACGCAGACCCCAATGTACAGAGTTAAGTCCGGGATATTAATAACGGCTTTGTGTGTGAGAAATCACGTCTCATGAACTTGATTCAATTTTTTTGAAGTAACAACAAAGAGGATTGATGACGGCAAAGCGGTAGAAATAATCTACATGGACTTCAGTAAGGCATTCAACAAGGTTCCCCATGGGAGACTGGTTAGCAAGGTTAGATCTCATGGAATACAGAGACAACTAGCCATTTGGATACAAAACTTGTTCAAAGGGAGAAGACAGAGGGTGGTGGTGGAAGGTTGCTTTTCAGATTGGAGACCTGTGACCAGTGGGATGTCACAATGTATCGGTGCTGGATCCTGAAATGTTCATAATTTATATAAATGATTTGGATGTGAATATAGGAAGTAATGTTCGTAAGATGACCCCAAAATTGGAGGTGTAGTGGACAGTGAACAGGATTACCTCAGATTATAATGGGATCTTGATCAGATGGTTGAATGTGCTAAGGACTGGCAGATGGAGTTTAATTTAGATAAATGTGAGGTGCTGCATTTTGGAAAAGCAAATATTAGCAGGGTGAATACACTTAATGATAAGGTCCTCGGGATTGCTGCTGAGAAAGAGACTTTGGAGTACAGGTTCATAGCTCCTTGAAATGCAGAATCACAGGTAGATAGGATAGTTAAGAAGGTGTTTAGTATATTTTCCTTTATTGGTCAGAGCACTGAGTATAGGAGGTGGGAAGTCATATTGCGGCTGTACAGGGCCTTGGTTAGGTCATGCTTGGAATATTGCATGCAATTCTGATCTCTTTCCTATCAAAACAATATTGTGAAACTTGAAAGGGGTCAGCAAAGTATTACAAGCATGTTGCTAGGGTTGGAGGATTTGAACCAAAGGGAGCGGATGAATACACTGTTTTCCCTGGAGCGTCAGATGCTGATGGGTGACCTTATAGAGGTTTATCAAATCAGTAGGGGCATGGATAGGGAAAATACACAAGGTCTTTTCCCTGCGGTGGGGAGGAGGCATGATGGGGGATGGGAGACAGAGGGGAGACACCGAGAGGGGGAGGGTGACCGTTATTTTGTAGATTACAACACAACCCTGTTCCTGTTCTCTCCCTATCCCCTTCAATCCCTCTGAAGGGCTCAGAACAAGTGTACAGTCCCTGGAAAGTAGAGCTTCAGGGTGATCAAGTGCTGAAGGTCAGCTACCTGACCTGCTGTGCTTTTCCAGCGCCACACTTTAACACAAGCTGGAAGAACAACACCTCATTTTCTACTTGGACATCCTGAACACCTCTATCAAATTCAATAATTTTAGGCCCTGAACTCTCCAATGTCCTAGCGCCCTAGCCTCTTAACCCACACACCAGTCCTTGTTATCATAGAGCATGCCATTACACACTACCTATGGTTCGCCACTAACAGTCCTCATAAACAGCTATTTACCCTCCCCCAGCCAGTTCGTTATCCACTCCGTTGTCCAACTGCTCCCATCTCTTTCTTTGGACTCTATCCCCACCTATCATGTACTCCTTAACCCCTACCTTCTGCATAAAAAGCGACATTTCTTTTCAGTCACATCGGCTCTGAGGAAGGCTCAGCGAATCCAAAATGTTAATTCTGATTTCTCTTCTCAGATGCTGCCAGACCTGCTGAGCTTTTCCAGTACCTTTTGGTTATTGTGAGATTTACAGCATCCGCAGCTCTTTTGGTTCTAATTTACCAGGAATTTCTAATTCAGGTCTAGCCACCTAAAACCGTGTGTTTATCAACATTCCCAGTCCATACAAACTCAATTTCTCTCCCAATCTCTGCTGTCTCTCTCATTCCCTTCACACTCACGGAGTACACCCGCACCATAGTGACAGTGCACCTGCACAGTTTATGGTCACATGTTGGCCCACTGGACCCACCCCTCATTCACTCCCATTGTCTGGAGGATCACATCAACTCTCCTATTGGTCTGAAGCTGCCATCAATCTCACCGGCCCCATTGTGACACGAGTTGTGCGCTCCTCCCAGGAGTATTGGAGGCTGAAGGGTGACCTTATAGAGGTTTATCAAATCATGAGGGGCATGGATAGGATAAATAGACAAGGTCCTTGCCCTGGGGTGGGGGTGTCCAGAACTAGCGGGCATAGGTTCAATGTGCGAGGGGAAATATATAAAAGGGATCAGAGGGTCAACTTTTTTCACAGCAGGTGGTGTGTGTATGGAATCTTCTGTCAGGGGAAGTGGTGGAAGTTGGTAAAACTAGACCATTTGGCATCTGGATGGGTGTATGTATTGGAAGGGTGTAGTGGGATGTGTGCCAAGTGTTGGCAAATGGGACGAGATTAAGTTCGGATATCTGGTCAGCATGGACTAGTTTGACCAAAAGGGCTGTTTTCATGCTGTATATCTCTATGGCTCTGCACTGGCATGAGCTTCAACATTCAGTGAAAGGGGGCAGTATCACAGAGTAGAGGGACTGGGGGCTATTCAGCCCATTGGGGCTGTACTCTCTCTCTCTGGAGATGGTGCCAGTCTGTCCCAACTCACCTCCCATTTGCCTGTAAGAAATCTGCTCCTAGTTGAAATCACTGCTTAACTTTCTGAGTTCCAAGGAGAATTATCCGACCTTCTGCTAACTCTCCACATAGAGAAACGTATCTTATTTTAATGTTTCAGTGTTATCGAGATGTACAGCACAGAAACCAACCGTTTGGTCCAACTTGTCCATGCCGATCAGATATTCTAAATTAATCTCGTCCCATTTGACAACACTTGGCCCATAACCTTCTAAACCTTTCCTAATCACTTACCCAATCTTTTAAATGTTGCCTTTTAAATGTTGCAATTGTTCCAGCCACCACACTTTCTCTGGCAGCTCATTCCATACACATAGCACGTTCAGCTTGAAAACAATGCCCCTCAGATCCCTTATAAATTGTTTTCCTCACTCCTTAAGCCTGTGCCCCATAGATTTGGACACACCTAACCTGTGAATAAGATCCTGGTTGATCACCCTATCCATGTCCCTCACAATTGTATCAACCACTGAGGTCATCTGTCAGCATCCGATGCTCCAGGGCAAACAGCCCCAGCCTATTCAGCCCATCCCTATATAGCTGAAACCCTCAACCCTAGTAACATCTTTGCACATCTTTTCTGAACCCTCTCAAGTTTCACAATATCATTCCGATAGCGGGGAAACCAGGACTGAAAGCAAAATTTCAGAAGTGGCTGAATCAATGTGCTGAACAGCCACAAAATGCCGTCACAACTCGTGTACTCAATCCACTAACCAGTAAAGGCAAGGATACTAAACGCCTTCTTCACTACCCTGCCTATCTATGACTCCACTTTCAGGAACTATGAACCTGCACTCCAAGATCTTTGTTCAGCAACGCTCCTCAGGACCTTTCCATTAAGTGTATTAGTCCTGCCCTGATTTGATTTTCCAAAATGGAGCACCTCACATTTTTCTGAATTAAACTCCATCTGCCACTCCTTAGCCCATTTGTTTGAAGTCCCATTGTAATCTGAGGTAACCTTCTTCCCTGTCCACTGCACCTCCAATTTTGGTATCTATGTAAAGTCACTGACCATGCCTCCTATATTCACATAGAAAACATTTACATAAATGAAGAAAAGCAGTGGACCCAGAAACGATCCTTACAGCATATTGCTCATAGAACATAGAACATTAAAACACAGTACAGGCTCTTCGGCCCTCAATGTCGCGCCGACCTGTCATACCAATCTGAAGCCCATTTAACCAACACTATTCCATGTACGTCCATTTGCTTGTCCAATAACGACTTAAATGTACTTAAAGTTGGTGAATCTACTACCGTTGCAGGCAAAGCATTCCATACACGGACTACTCTCTGAGTAAAGAAATTACCTCTGACATCTGTCCTATATCTATCACCCCTCAATTTAAAGCTATATCTCCTCGTGCTCGCCGTCACCATTCTTGGAAAAAGGCTCTCCCTGTCCACCCTATCTAACCATCTGATTATCTTGTATGTCTCTATTAAGTAACGTATCAACCTTCTTCTCTAACGAAAACAGCCTCAAGTCCCTCAGCCTTTCCTTGTAAGACCTTCCCACCATACCAGGCAACATCCTAGTAAATCTCCTCTGCACCCTTTCAAAGCTTCCACATCCTCCTTATAATGTGGGGAACAGAACTGTACACAATACTCTAAGTGCAGCCTCACTAGAGTTTTGTACAGCTGTAGCATAACATCATGGTTCCGGATTTCGATCCCCCTGTTAATAAAAGCTAAAACCCTGTATGCCTTCTAAACAACCCCGTCAACCTGGTGGCAACTTTCAAGGAAATGTGTACCTGGACACTGAGATCTCTCTGCTCATCTACACTACCAAGAATCATACCATTAGCCCAGTACTTTGCATTCCAGTTACTCTGACCAAAGTGAATCACCTCACACTTGTCCGCATTAAACTCCATTTGCCACCTCTCAGCCCAGTTCTGCAGCTTATCTAAGTCTCTCTGTAACGTACAACATCCTTCGTCACTATCCACAACTCCACCAACCTTCGTGTTGTCTGCAAATTTACTAATCCATCCTTCTACGCCCTCATCCAGGTAGTTTATGAAAATGACGAACAACAGTGGAGCCAACGCCGACCCTTGCGGTACACTACTGGCAACTGGACTCCAGGATGAACGTTTCCCATCAATCACCACTGTCTGCTTTCAGCGAGCCAATTACTGATCCAAACTGCTTTATCTCCCACAATCCCATCCTTCCGCATTTTGTACAATAGTCTACTGTGGGGAACCTTATCGAACGCGTTGCTGAAATCCATATACACCACATCAACCGGTTTACTCTCACCTATCTGTTTGGTCACCTTCTCAAAGAACTCAATAAGGTTTGTGAGGCACGACCTACCCTTCACAAAACCGTGCTGACTATCCCTAATCAAATTATTCTTTTCTGGATCATATCTCTTATAACCTTTTCCAACACTTTACCAACAACTGATGTAAGGCTCACTAGTCTATAATTACCAGGGTTGTCTCTACTCCCCTTCTTGAACAGGGGAACCACATGTGCTATCCTCCAGTCTTCTGGCACTATTCCTGTAGACAATGATGATTTAAAGATCAATGCCAAGGCTCGGCAATCTCTACCTTGGCTTCCCAGAGGATCCTTGGATAAGTTCACTGGGCCAAATGGGTTTTATCTATTTTCACACTCTGCAAGATTTCTAATACCTCTTCCTCATGAGCCTTAATCCCACCTAGTCTAGTAGCCTGTACCTCAGTAATCTCAACAACATTGTCATTTTCTAAAGGGAATACTGTTGAAAAATATTCATTTAGTGCTTCCCCTATCTCCTCTGACTCTACACACAACTCCCCACTACTATCCTTGATTGGCCCTAATCTTATTCGTCATTCTTTAAATACCTATAGAAAGCCTTAGGGTTTACCCTGTTTCTATCCGCCAACAATTTCTCATGTGTCCTCCTGGCACTTCTGAGCTCTTTCTTTAGGACTTTGCTGGCTATTTTGTAACCCTCAAGCGCCCTAACAGACGCTTCACATCTCATCCTAACATAAGCCGCCTTCTTCCTTTTGAAGAGAGATTCCATTTCCTTTGTAAACCACAGCTCCTGCACTCTACAGCTTCCGCCCTGCCTGACAGGTATATACTTATCTCGGACAAATAGGACCTTTTTCTTGATCTTTGAGGGTCCCTATTCTCTGCCTGCTTACTCGTTTATCCTTAGTGTATTTCTGGAATCTCTGGATTCTCTGGGAACCTATTTCCCAAAGCTCTCTCATGTCCCGTTTTTGCTCTCTTGGTTTCCCTCGAGGAGACTCCGACTGCCCCTATACTCCTCCAGGAATTTACACAAACCCAGCTGTCTGCACCTGCCGTATCGCTCCTTCATTTTCTTGACGAGACTCTCAATTTCTCTCGACAGGCAGCATTCCCTACACTACCTATTAAGGCCTTAACAGGAACATACTGTCTGTGTACTCTCGTTGTTGCAGGCCTATGGACGCAATGGCAGATGAGGACAAAGAAGCAATCATTCTCAGTAAAGAGGTGGTGTTGGGAAAGATAACAGCCGAAAGGTAGATGGGTCTCCTGGCCGTGATGGAGTGCATCCCAGGGGACGTTAACAGATGGCAGTGGGTAAATAGCAAATGCACTCGTGATAATTCACTAAAATTTGCTGGACTCTGGGACAGCTCTGACAGATTGGCAAGCTACAAATGTGATGCGAATATTTTAAAATGGACCTGTTAGCATAACTTCTTTGGTGGGGAAAATGCCCGATCTCTTAAGGAAGAAATAGTGAGCTATGTGGATAGAAATTATCTCATTGAGCAGACACAGCATCGATTCATGAAAGGTAGACTTCACTAAGATGAGTGGTAGAGCAATGTGTGCCGAGGCCACTGTAAGTCTGCACAGGGATACAGATAGGCTATGTGAGTGGGTAAGGATCTGGCAGATGAAGGACAAGATTGGGAAACGTGAAGTCATCCATTTTGGTCAGACTAACAGCAAACTGATGATGAAATGGTGAAAACTTGCAGCATGCTGCTGTGCAGAGGGAGCTGGGTGTCCTTATGCACGAATCACAGCAAGTTGGTTTTCAGGTACAGCAGGTAATTAAGACAGTGAAGGGAATATTGTCCTTCATTGCTAGAGGGATGGTTATGCTGCAGCTGTACAGGGTGCTGGGGAGGCTACACCTGGAGTACTGTGTACAGGTTTGGTCCCCTTACATTCGCAAAGATGTACTGACACAGGAGGGAGTGTAGAGGAGGGTCACTAGTTTCAGTCAGGATTTCAGAGGGTTGGCGGATGCAGAGAGATTGAGTAAACTGGTAGTATGCTCATTGGAATTTCGAAATATGGGAGGTTGGATGGGAAAAAAAATAAAATTATGAACGGAGTAGATAAGATAGAAGCAGGGAGGTGATTTCCGCTAGGGGTCGCTTAAACTAGGGAGCAGAGCATCAAAATAAGGGGGTATCAGATTTAGGACTGAGTTCAGGATGGACTTCTTCAGCTAAATCTGTGAATCTGTGGAATTTGCTGCTGAGTGCAGCAGTTTAGGTTATCGACTTGACTATCGTTAGGTCAAAAGGTAGATTTGTGAACAGGAAAGGAATTAAGGGTTATGGTGAGAGAACAGGAAAGTGGAGCAGAGGCCATGAAAAGATCAGCCCTGATCTTATTAAATGGAAGAGCAGGCTTGAGGGGCCATGTAGCCTACTCCTGCTCCTCTTTCTTATGTTCTTATGTTCCCACTTTCCAGCCTGGGAATAGCAAAGGAATACCTTGTACTGTCAAAATTCGCCTTTGTCCAATTTAGAACACCATTTAGATCTGGTCTATTATTTTCTGTAACTATTTTAAAACTAGTAGAATTATCAAAGAACCCTGACAGCGTGGAAGTAGGCCATTCAGCTCATCACAACCACACGGACCCTCAGAGACTCCTACCTTACCACTGCATTCCCCATGGCTAATCCACCTAGCGTGCACATCCCTGAACAATATGGGCAATTCAGCCTGGAATATCCACACAACCTGCATATCTTTAGATAATGGGAGGAAACCAGAGCAAATAGACGAAACCCACGCAGATAGTAACAACAAGGTGATGATCCCTTTCTTATTTCCCAGTTCCACCAAAATAACTTCACTGGACGTACTCCCAGGAATATCCTCCCTCAGCACAACTGTAATGCTACCTCTAAACAAAAAGGCCACTCCGCCTCCTCTCATGTCCCCCTTCCTATCCTTCCTCTTGCATCGATACCCTGGAACATTACGCTGCCAGTCCTACCCATCTCTGAGCAACGTTTCTGTAATACCCATGATATCCCAGTGCCACGTTCAAAACCATACCCTGAGCCCATCTGCCTTCCGTGTCAGGCCTCTTGCATTGAAGTAAATGCAGTGTAACTTGTCAGTTCCACCTGGTTCTGTGCCTTGCCCTTGCCTGTCTTGACTGTCTGACTTCTGAACTGTACCAGCCTCAGACTTACCTCTTTTCTCACTATCTCTTTGGGTTTACCCTCACTGGATTAATGCCACCTGAGTAACACTAGCAAATCTCCCTGCCTGGATATTAGACACTTTCCAATTCAGGTACAATCCATCCTTCTTATGCAGGTCAACTCTACTCAAGAGGAGATTACAATGATCAAAAGATGTGAATCCTTCTGCCCTACACCAGCTCCTTAGCCAATCATTCATCTCCTCCATCCTGCTATTCCTACTCTCACTAGCATGTAGCACCAGAAGTAATGCAGATATTATGGTCGAGGACCTACTTTTTTATATTCCAGGCTAATTTGCTATATTCTCTCATCAGGACTTCATCTCTTCCCCTTCCTATGTCATTGGTACCAATGTACAATGACCTCTCACTGGTCATTCTTCCCTTTGAGAATATTCTGCTACCTGTCCGAAACATCCTTGATCCTGGCACCAGGGAGGTACCACCCCATTCTGATGTCTGTCAGCTACAGAAAGGGCAGTCTGTGCCCAACTACAGAGTCCCTTATCATCCTTGAGCGTTTGGAATCTGATATACCTCTCATTATAGTCGAGCCAGTCTCAGTAGCAGTAACTTGGCTGTCAGTGCAAAATTCCCCTGAGAGTCTATGACCACCTACATTATCCATAATAGTATACTTGTTTCAGATGGGGATAGCCACAGGAGACTCCTTCTCTACCTACCTCCCTCTCCTACCTTTCCGAGAGGTAACCCATCTACCTGACTGTATCGGCAGTTTTTCGGCCTGAAACTGCCACCTATCACACATCCTGACTTTTGTAAATTCTTCATTACCATTAAGCACCGCTCCATCTGATCCATGTGATCCAAGAGGATTTGCATCACTTCCTGTAGGCTATCCTCAGGATCATTCAAACTCCCCCTACTCTCCTCCAGGAAGTGCACATCACTGTACGAATGGCCATCTCTGCACCTTAATCTGTAGACCCAGAAAAAGGCAGAGTCTTACAGCTTTACAAAAGACTACTCTCAAATACATTAGTACCTGTATTTTACATTTAAAACATTCAACCAAAAGATCATAACAGAGGCACTTAAACTAGTAAACACTCACCCTTCTGAATGTTGCAGATTTGAAAAAGTAAAACAGAGTAAGATTTACCTTTGAAGAGACTGAAACCCACTGAGCTGATCCCCGGCTGTGAGTCACAGACATACAGCATGGAAACAGACCCTTCAGTCAAACTCGTCCATACCGACCAGTTTTCCGAACCTAATCTCGTCCCATTTGCCAGCACTTGGTCAATATCCCTCGAAACCCTTCCTATTCATATACTCATCCAGATGCCGAATAAATGTTGCAATTGTACCAGCCTTCACAACTCCCTCTGGCAGCTCATTCCATAAACACAACACCGTCGCATGAAAAAGTTGCCCCTTAGGTCCCTTTTATATCTTTTCCCTCACGCTAAATCTATACCCTCCAGTTCTAGACTCCCCCACTCCAGTGAAAATCCCTTGTCTATCTATCTGATCCATGCTCATGATTTTATAAACCTCTGAGATCACTCCTCAGCCTCTGACGCTCCAGGGAAAACAGCCCCAGCCTGTACAGCCTATCCCTATATCTCAAATTCTCCAACCCTAGCAACATCCTTATAAATCTTTTGTGAACCTTTCAAGTTACACAACATCTTTGTGATAGGTGGAGAACAGAATTGCGCACAATATTGCAAGAGTGGCCAAACCAATGTCCTGAACAGCCGCAACATGACCTCCCAACTCTCTTACTCAATACTCTGACTAATCAACGAAATCATACCAAACACCTTCACTATCCTATCTACCTGCACCTCTACTTTCAAGGAGCTATGAACCTGCACAGCAAGGTCTCTTTGTTCAGCAACACTCCCCAGGACCTGACCATAATGTGTATCAGTCCTGCTAAGCTTTGCTTTTCCAAAATGCAGCACCTCGCACTTATCTGAATTGAACTCCATCTGCCACTCCTCAGCCCATTTGCCTATTTGATCAAAATCCCATTGAAATCTGAGGTAACCTTCTTCACTGTCCTCTACACCTCCAAGTTTGGTGCCATCTACAAACTTACTATCTATACCTCCCGTGTTCACATCTAATTCATTTATATAAATGATGAGAAGTAGTGGACCCAGCACGATCCTTGTGGCACTCCACTAGTCACAGGCCTCCAGTCTGAAAAATAATCATCCATCACCACCACCCTCTGTCTTCTGCCTTTGAGCCAGTTCTATATCCAAATGGCTACTTCCGTGAGATCTAACCTTGATAACCAGTCTCCCATGGGGAACCTTGTCGAACACCTTACTGAAGTCCATATAGATCGCATCTACTACTCTTCTCTCATCAATCCTCTTTGTTACTTCTTAAAAACCAGATCGAGTATGTGACACATGATTTCCCATGCAGAAAGTTATGCTGACTATCCCTAATCAGTCTGTGCTTTTCCAAATACACGCAAATCCTGTCGCTCAGGGCTCCCTCCAACACCTAGTCTAGCACAGCATCTGTAGTTCCTGGGCTTGTCCAAACTGCCTTCGTTAAATAGTAGCGCCGTATTAACCAACCCGCAGTCTTCTGGCACCTCAGCTGTGACTATCAATAATACAAAAATCTCAGCAAGAGGCCCAGAAATCACTTCCCTCGCTTCCCACAGAATTTTAGGGTACAACTGATCAAAGCCTGGGGATTGATCCACCTTTATGCGTTTCCAGACATCCCGTACTCTGTAGTATGGACATTTTTCAAGATGTCACCATTTATTTCCCCACATTCTACATCTCCCGTGTCCTTCTCCACAGTAAATACTGATGCAAAATATTGCATCTTGATAAAACAAATGAGGGCAGGACTTACACTAATTAAAAGTAAGGCTTTGAGTAGTGATATGGAACAAAGAGACTGAGAGGTACAGGTCTTCTTAGTCTGTGTCACATGTAGACAGGGTGATTAAGAAGGTGGTTAGCACACTTATCTTCATTGCTCAGACCTCTGAGTACCAGAGTTGGGAATTTAGGTTGAGGCTGTACAGGATGCTGGGGAGGCCTCTTCTGGAATACTGTGTCCAGTTCTGGTTGTGCTGTGATAGGAAGGATATTATTAAATTGGAGCGGATTCGGAAGAGACTAACCGGGATGTTGCCATGAATGGAGGGATTGTGTCACAAGGAGAAGCTGGATAGGCTGGGATGCTTTTTCACTACAGCGTAGGAGGTTGAGGGATGACCTTAAAGGATTATAAAACCATGAAGCGTGTAGATAAGGGGGAGGGGGGGATTCAAGACCTGGGTGCATACAATTTGAAAATAGAGGAGAAAGGTTTAAAAAATAAATTGGGGATTTATTTTTACCTTTACATGTGTGAAGTGAACTCCCAGAAAAAGAAGCAGCTGTGAATACAATTACAATGTTTAAAAGACATTTAGACAAGTCCATAAATAGGAAATATTTGGATGAATGTGGACCAAGCGGAGGCAGGTGCGATTAGATTAGTTGGGAATTATGGTCAACACGGACTGGTTTAACCACAGGGTCTGTCTCTGTTCTGTATCATTTTAGGACTCAAGCTCTCGCTATCTCTGAATTCCTCCATGCTCACAACTCCCCAGATCACTGTCACCTCATCCAGACTAAACTCTTCCTTATCTCTAGAAATCCTCTCTCGCCTCAGAACCATCACTATCTCTGGTATCACAAGCATCTCTGTAACATCCTCCAATTGCCTCCCATCTCATCACCCACCCTCACGATCTCTAATCTTGACAACCCCCACAAATCTGTCCTTCTCCACAGTAAAAACTGATGCCACTCGTTTAGTATCCCCCCCAACAACCCCATCTCCTGCATCTTCACACATAGGCTGCCTTGCTGATCTTTGAGGTGGCCTATTCTCTCTCTAATGACCCATTTGCTCTTAATGTATTTGTAAAAACCCTTTCCCTATTCGCCAAAGCGGTCTCCTGTCCCCTTTTTGCCTTACTGATTTTACTCTTAAGTATACTCCTCTTGCCTCTATACTTGAAGGATGTTTGTGATTTTTGGATTGGAGTAAATGCAAAATATTACATCTTGGTAAAACAAACGAAGGCTGGACTTAGACTGATTAAAAGTTGGGCCTCGGATAGTGATATGGAACAAAGAGACCGAGGGGTTCAGATCTTTGAACTATGTGTCACATGCAGACAGGGTGGTTCAGAAGGGGTTTAGCACATTTGCCTTCATTGCTCAGATCTTTGAATATAGGCGTTGGGACATTATGTTGAGGTTGTACAGGATGTTGGGGAGGCCTCTTCTGGAATACTGTGCCCAGTTCTGCTTGTGCTGTTATCGGAAGGATATTATTAAATCGGAGCAGGTTCAGAAGAGATTTACCAGGATGTTGATGGGAACGGAGGGATTGAATTATAAGCAGAGTCTGGATAGGTTGGGTCCTTTTTCACTGGAGCACAGGAGGGTGAGGGGTGAACTTATTAGAGGTTTATAAAATCCTGAAGAGTTTTGGTAATGTGAACAGCAGGTGCCCTTTTCAGGAGGGGGTGCGATTCAAGATTGGGGACATCCTTTTCTCAAATTAAAAAGTAAGGCTTTAAAAAGAAGTTCCGATGTTATTTTTTGTTTTTGCACAAGAGTGGTTCACATGTGGAATAAACTTGCAGAGGACGTGGTAGATGTGAATGCAATTACAATTTCAGGGTGGCACAGTGGCTCAACGGTTAGCACTGCGACCTCTCAACACCAGGGACACAGGCTCAATTCCTGTATTGGGTGACTGTCCATGTGGAGTTTGCATATTCTTCCCCATGACAGCGTGGGCTCCTCCACGAACTCCCATATCCTCCCACAATCCACAGATGTACAGGGTAGGTGACCTGACCGTGCTCAATTGCCCATAGTGTTCAGGAATGATTGGGTTGAGTGAATTAGTCGGGGTAAATGTAGAGCAAAAGGGTAGGGGAATGGGATTCTAATAGGAAAACAACATTTGGACCCGTATATCAATAGGGAATGCTAGGATGGACTTGGACCAAGTGGAGGCAGGTGCGATTAGTTCAGTTCGAATTTATGGTCGACACGGACTGGTTGGACCACATGTTCTGTGTCGATGCTGTGTAACTTTATGACTCATTACCTCTGTAAATTCCTCTATGTTTGGAACTCTCCCTATCAGTGCCATCTCATCCAGCCTTACAAATATTCCTCATCTCTATAATTCCACTCCAGCCTCAAAATTCAAAAACCTCTATCACAAATATCTCTATCTCTGTAACATCCTCCATCCTCACAATCCTTTCCAACTTGCATCTCCTCCAGCTTCATTATCCTCCCCATGTCTAATCCCCTCCAGTCTCTCAAAGCTCTGCTATATGTGCCTTTCTTTATTTCCAGCTTTCAGGATGCCCAATGTTTATTTCTCACTTGATGATTGCCCTTTACAATTCCTGCGCTGAGCTTCTGAATTTCCTCTTAAATCTCTGCATCTCACTTTCCTCCCAAGAAAATCGACCAATCATGTGTCATCTATTCTAGTATCACCGTTTCTGACCTGATGTCCAATGGAGCCTGTCATATTCCTATAATAAACATCTCAGCGGTCTACAGAACAGAAAAACGCTCTGGTGGTCCATCGAATCTGAGAGAAAGAAAACTACGACTGAAAACTACCACCATACTATTATCCTCCTCTATTTTCCAGTACATGTGGAAAAGTGTCATCTATCATGGCATAGCAAGTGCACACTAAATACATCTCAAATGATTTCGGGATTTGTGTCTCCCACCCTCACAGACAGTGAGGTTTAGTGCAAGTGTTGCTCGATGATGACATCACCCACAGGAACACAGAGCAGCTGGGTCTGTGCAAACCAGAGTTTGCCCACACATTGGGAAGGATGGCAGGGTCCCTGAGAGGGGGCACAGGAGAGTTACCAGGATGGTTCAAGGAATGGGGGATTTTAGTTGCAGGGACATGGGTGTTGTTAATACATATCAAGAATAGCCATCTACAATAGATGGACTCTTGTTCTCAACCTCTCCCCTTGCCTGGGCTGTGGTAACCTTCAGGTTAAACCACCACCAGACATCTCTTCCTAATGAGAGAGCAGCCCTATGGTCTGGTAGGACAATGCTGACTTTACCTTTTACACAGTGATGCCACTGTGCATCGGAGGTGGAGAGAGGGAATGCTGAAGGTGGTGGATGGGACACCACTCAGGCACAGTGCTTTGTCCTGGAGGATGTTCGCTTTCTTTAATACTGTTGAGGGCTGCACTGATGAAGGCAAGTGGAGAATGTTCCAACACGATCCTGATGTGTACCTTATAGAGAGCAAACAGACACTGGGGAATCAGGGGTTTGGGGAAACTGAGGTGTTCTCATTGTAGCAAAGGAAATTGAGGGGAGCTGAGAGACAAGTGCTTACAAAACATATACAACAGGATGTTAAACCTTGCACTCATCAACTCATCATAAAAGGATTACTGGACACATATTGAAGATTTTGGGGAGATCTATTGAGGGACGGTTTGATTCAAAGGAGAATTTTTATGCAGAAAATGGAATTGAGCTGGAACAAAATACTCACACACAGTGCAAATATCCAGGTCCTGAGGTCCTGATGAATGGAGTAATTCAATCAGAGTTTGGCATTACAGTTACTGAGATTGCCATCTGAATATCCACCTGTAGTATCCTGTAATACAAATTTATAAAATCTGTCACTGTCAGTTCAGGTTAGAAACTCACACCATCCCCTCCTCCTGGTCCAGGATGACTGTACATATTACCCCTTGTGGAGGTCAGTAGTCAGTTCAGGGGGAAATCTATGTGGGTTTCTATGATTTTCCAACTTGGGACTTCATGTGACTGAACAGGGCAGATCTTTGACACATGGGACAGAATGTTCCAAGAGTCAGTGAGATTTGGAGAGCAGGATTTCCTTCCTTTTCTTTCCTTCCGTTCTGCCGCTGTGCCTCATCAATAAGACATGGGGTGGGGGGGGGTGTGAAAGGCTCATGCAGCTCGATGGGCAAGTTGTCTCCATTCTGACCAAAGGGCAGCAAGATCCTCCCAGTCATTCCAAAGAGTCTCTCTGAAAAGACAGCAACTCAGCATGCTTCCCACTGGCCGGTGCTCCCTGGAAAGGTTTAGAAGAATGAGGGGGGAGTCTCCTAGAAAATGTAGAACAGTAAAATTCCAAAAGGATTATAAACAGTTTACAGAGATGGATTCGGAGAAGTGGACAAGTTGGTAAATGGAGCATAACTTGGGATAATGTGAAGTTGTTCATTTTGGAGGAGGTAATAAAAGAACAGAGGACTATTTAAATGGTGGAAACTGTAGAAAGCTGCAACACAAAAGGGACCAGGGGGTAACTGTGCAGGAAACACAGAAAGCTAGCACACAGTTACAACAGGTCATCAGGAAGGGGAATGGAATATTATTCCTGATTTCAGGGGATTTGCAGTATAAGAGTTTGGAGTATATACCTGAGAGCCACTTTATATATGCGAGTGAGACCACATATGGAGTAATGAGAGAAATTTTGGTCCCTTTATTTAAGGAAATACATCACTTCATCGGAAGCATTCAGAGAAGATTTACTGGGATGATCCCTGGTTTGCAGGGACTATCTTTTAAGAAAAGGCTGAAGAAGTTGGGACTGGACTCATTGGATTTGGGGGAGAATGAGAGGCGATCTTATTGAAACATAGGCTTATTAAGGGGTATGTCAGGGTAAATACTGAGAGGATGTGTCCCATCATGAGGGAACCTAGAACCAGATTCTGGGTCAGTTGCAGAATCAAGGGTTCTGTTTTAGATTTGTCAACTTTAATGCAACACAGACATGGGTAAGGGGTTTCAGTAGCAATGGAGCTGGGGTGAGGTGGAGAAAAGCAACATTTTAGAGATCGGAATTCCAGGTGTTTGCAATTGTGTAGATGTCTGATCAGAAGGTTACCTTGGGGTCAGAACATGAGAGCAATATTGTTAAGTTCTGCCTCAGGCATTTCCCAGTAAGAGGGAGGGGCTGAGCAGTAAGGGAAAGTAATTTGTAATAGCAACTGAAGGCAATGGGTTTAACCATTGCAGTGTTTCATTGGAGGAAATTGCAGCCAATTGTTTGGTAAGCAGTTTGATGAATGAGTAACAGTGGAGCAATGGAGAGGGATGATAGGGAGAGAGAGCTGGGCATCGTCAGTGTACATGGGAAACCGATACGATGTCACCTCCTGGCAGTGTGTAGGTGAGATACAGGAGGGGACAAAGATAGATCCTGGATGGACACCACATATGAGGAATTCAGAAAGGAAAGGGAGAGTGGAGATGGAGCAGGATTTTCCAACAACCTTGAGGTCAAGTATTAGTTCTTAGCAGAATTGGAGAGAAGGACATAACCAGAAAAGACAGACAGAACAACGAAAAATATTTGTGAATTGGGGAGGGGGAGTGATGAGGAGGGGCCCGACTCCAAAACTGCTATTTCTACATCAGTGACATCACCCAACTCCACCATAGTCTCAGCCCATTTACTGAAATACTCGTCCATCCCTGTGTTATCTCCAGACTACGTTATCCAAACACAGTCCTGGCCAGCCTCCCACATTCAACTTACATATAATCCCAAGAGTATCGAAAACCCTCCTGCCCGAGTGCTCACTTGCACCAAAACTTGTTGATTCATCAAAAGGCTCCTTCCAAGCAACAATTTAAAATTCTCTCCCTTGATGTAATTCCTGGCTGTGAACATCCCTGTCTCCCTGAACCACACAACCTGAGAGACCTCGACAACTCATTTTCTTTCAGACTCCCAAAGATGCATTTACTCATTGCTTCACCAGTCTGGCTGTTTCGACACGGTCAAGGGAACAAAGTCTGGAATTCGCACCCTGACCCTCTCAGACTTGCTTTCCTCCTTTAATGTATTCCTGAAAACCTGCTTATTTGGCAATACTTTTGATCACCTGACCTAATATCCCCATCTGTGGCCTTATGTCAGAAATTCTCAATTTCTGTGAAATTATAAAAATGATAAAAACACAAACCGTTGTTGATTTGCACACACATTGTCAACTCTTCACTGTCACTGAGTGAATAATCTGTAACATCTCTTACCCAAGTCACCACACCAACTGCAGCTGTACAAGGAAGTCAAACATCACCCTCTCCACAGGCAATGGGGCTTTGGCATTAATCACTGGTGTCTGTGGAGAGAGAAACACATAGTTGATATTTCAGGGAGTGCTAAATGCATTACAGGAAGTGAGAATGTTGCAGAATTTGATGGTCAGAAATGGAAGGAAAATGCACTCTTTTGTTGAAAAAAAGATTTATTCACTGGCAAAGATACTGTGGAAAATTTAGTCCGTTGAGAGAGCAGCACATTGTCAGGGGTTGGGCAGCAGAGGAAAATTAACTTACAAAAGGTCTGTGAAAGTAACAGTAAAACACTAAACAAGCCAAACAGCCTGTGCCCAAAGACTTTAACTCCCCTTCCCGCTCCACCAAAGATATGCAGGTCCTGGGCCACCTCCACCGCCAAATCCCAGGCATCTGATGCCTGGATGAAGAACGCCTCATCATCTGTGTTCAGATCCTCCAATCACATGGGATCAATGTGGATTTCACCAGTTTCCTCATTTCCACTCCACCCACCTTATCCCAGATCCAGCCTTCCAACTCGGCACTGCCCTTTTGACCTGTCCTACGTTTCCATCTTCCTTCCCACCAATCAGCTGCTGCCTGACCTGCTGTGCTTTTCTAGCATCACACTCTTTGACATTGAAAACATCCTGACTCTGACACTGTGTAAATCCTGCCCTATCACTCCCTGCCAAGGAAGGCTGTGCATGCGTCCCCCTACAGCTTGCCCCTCTCAAAGTTGGCAGCCACACACATGTCCCGTGGATCACTGCCCCCAATAAAGATGGCGGCGATCACTCACACCTTTCACCATTTGAAGCATTTTCCCGTTTGCCACAAACACAGGCCTGGGATTTTCAAATTTGTGTTTTCCGATGTGCACTAAGTTCTGTAAAACGTCTCAGCCCGTTCCATTAAAATTTCCTTCTCTTCCTGATCAATATGTCTTTCCTTAACCATGCCCTGCACCTTCACACATTTCCATTGCCTTGATCACAACATCACAGTGCTGCCAGTGAAGCTTATCACGTGGTATCACTTTATTCCTGATGAAGGGCTTTTGCCCGAAACGTCGATTTTGCTGCTCCTTGGATGCTGCCCCTTGGATGCTGCCTGAACTGCTGTGCTCTTCCAGCACCACTAATCGAGAGGCTTATCACGTGGTTGAGTGTAGCCACGCCCCTCATTCACTCAGACCAACCGGCACGACCTTGTCTTTCAGCCCCGTCCCCATCCTTTTATTGGTCCTGCACTGAGATCAATCACCAGAGGCCCTTTGTGAGCTGGAGCATGCTCAGTGCTTCCTGCTTTTGCTGCTGTTTATCAGGTATAAGAGAGAGAGTGTTCATTCCTGTTTCTCCTAATGTCAGACATTAACAACAACGACCTGCATTGTATGGAGCCTTTCACACTGACAAATCTCCTAAAGTGCTTCACGAATGCTGGAAATGTTGATTAAAGAGAACAACTTTAAGATACATCTTTGAGGAGTATAGAGGGGGTTGGGAAGGATATTTAAGAGATTTTTAGATCAGACAAACCGTCTAAAGAGCAACCCACCCAGACCAATTCCCCTACATCTAACACGACGGGCAATTTAGCATGGCCAATTCACCTAACCTGTACATTTTTGGACTGTGGGAGGAAACCGGAGCACCCGGAGGAAACCCACGCAGACACTGGGAGAATGTGCAAACTCCACACAGACAGTTGCCGGAGGTGGGAATAGAACGCGGGTCTCTGGCACTGTGAGGCAGCAGTGTTAACCACTGTGCCACCGTGCCGCCCATCTGCAACTCTGTCCTCTGCAGCTCCAATCATGGAGTGATGTCTGTGGAGAACAGCTTACGACGGAGACAGTTAGTGGCTAACCGTAGTTTAGCAACCCCATGTCCTAGCCCCCCTACCCCACACACCAGTACTTGTTCTCACAGCCTGTCATTACACATTACCTATGGTTAGCCACTAACAGTTTCCACTAACAGCTAGTAGCCCTCCCCCAGCTAGATCGTTATCCACTCCTTTATCCAACCCTTCTTCTCGCTCTATTCCCACCTATCCTTTAATCCTTACATCCTCCCCTAAACCCTTCCCTCTGCATATAAACCAACATTTTTTTCTCTCAGTATCAGTTCTGAGGAAGGGACACCGGATCTGAAATGTTAACTCTGATTTCTCATCACAGATACTGCCAGACCTGCTGAGCTTTTCCAGAACCTCCTGGTTGTTTTTTCTGATTTACATCTTCCACAGTTCTTTTGGTTTTAATTTCCCGGGAGTTTGTAATTCAGGTCCCACAGCCTCTGTCCCAGTCTCTGCTGTCTCTCCCAACCCCACCCAGTGACACGGCACCTGCACAGCTCATGGACCTGTGTCATCTTGCTGGCCACACCCCTCATTCACTCCCATTGGCTGCAGGACCACACAGACTCTCCTCCCATTGGTCTGGAGCTGCCGTCAATCAGCCGGGCCCCATTGTGATGAGAGTGGAGGGCTAATCCCTCTCTCTGCCCTGGGATGAGCTTCATCATTCACAGTGAATGGGGCAGTACCACAGAGCACAGGGCCTGGGGGCTATTCAGCCCATTGGGGCTGTACTCTCTCCCTCTGGAGATGCTGCAAATCTGTCCCAAATCCCCTCCTATTTGCCCACAGCCCCCCAAATCTTTCCTTAAAAATTAAAATTCCAAGTCTCTTTCAGAATACCTGCTGAATCTGTGTCATTCAGACTGTTCCAGATGCTCAGAACTTACTGAGTACAATAATGTTCACATTTTCACTTTGTATTATTTGACAATTACTTGAAAGTAGTTACTAAAAGTTATGACAGTGTTAACAATTCCTCTCTCTCCTCAAATTCAAGACCTTGGAACCAAATCTGCACCAGGTCAAAATCACTGCTTCACCTTCTCAGCTCCAAGGACAATTATCTGTGCTTCAGCTTGCTCTCCACAAAAGAGGAATGCATCTTAGTTTATTAATGTCATAGACATATACAGCACAGAAACAGAACTTCGGTCCAATTCATCCATGCCAACTAGGAATCCTAAACTACTGGAGTCCCATTTGCCAGCTATTGACCTGTATCCATCAAAACCCTTCCTGTTCACGTACCCAATCGGATGCCTTTTAAATGTTGTGATTTTATCAGCCTCCACTACTTCATCTGGCAGCTCATTCCATACACACACCACACTCAGCTTGCAAACGTTGCCCTTAGATTCCTTTTAATCGTTGCCCTCTCAACCATGTGCTCCAGTTTTGGACCCATCTAACCTCAGGAAAAAGAACCCCGTCTGCTCACCTTATCCATGCCCCTCGTGATTTTATAAATCTCCATGAAGTCACCTCTCAGTCTTGGACTCTCCAGGGAAATTAACCCCAACCTATTCAGCCTCTCCCTGTAGCCCAAATCCTCCAAACCTGGCAACGTTTTTGTAAATCTTGTCCGAACCTTTTCACGTTTCACAACATCCTTCCCAGAACAGGGAAAATCAAACTGAAAACAGAATTCGAGAAGTGGCTTAATCAATGTATTTTAAATGTTGTAATTGTACTCTCCTTCACCCCTTCCCTTGGCAGCTCACTCCAAACATGCACTGCCCTCAAACTGTCCAACTCTGGCAAAGTCCTTGCAAACATTTTCTGAAATGTTTCAAGCTTCACAACATCATTCCTGGAACAGGGAGATTGGAACTGAAAACAGAATTCCAGAAGAGCCTTAATCAATGTCCTGTACAGCAACAACATGACGGAGAGCATAACAAACGCTGCATTCACTCCCTTACCTACCTGTGACTCTACTTTCAAGGAACTATGAACCTGCACTCCAAGGTCTCTTTGTTCAGCAACACTTCCCAGGACCTTACCAGTAAGTGTATAAGTCCTGCCCTGATTTGTCTTTCCAAAATCCAACAGCTAACATTTATCTCAATTGAACTCTATCTGCCATTCCTTGCTCCACTGGCCCATCTGATCAAGATCCTGTTGTATTCTGAACTAACCTTCTTCGCTGTCCACTACACCTCCAATTTTGGTGTCTTGTGTAAAGCTACTAACCATATCTCATATATTCACATCCAAGTCATTTATATAAGGACCCAATAATTGATCCTTGTAGCACACTGCTGCTCACAGTCCTCCAGTCCACAAAGCAAATCTCCATCATCACCCTCTGTCTCCTACCATCAAGCCAGTTTCGTACCCAAATGGCTTGTTCCCCTTCATTCCATGTTATGTAACCCTGCTAACCAGTCTGCTTTGTGGAATCTTGTCGAATGTCCATATAAACAACGTTCACAGCCTGGTTTAATCAATTTTCTTTGTCACTTCAAAACATTCAGTCAAGTTAGTGAGACACTATTGTGCACGTACAAAGCCACATTGAGAACAGTCAATAATTATTCCTTACTTTTCCAAATAGATGGATATCCTGTCCCTCAGAATCCTTTCCAACAACTTGCCTGCCACTGACTTCAGGCTCACTATTTTCTTGTTCCATGGCCTCTCCTTACCACCTTTTTAAAATAATGGCACCTCATCTGTCGCTATCAATGATACAAATACCTCAGGAGAGGCCCAACAATCACTTCCCTAGATTTCCAGAAAGTTCCGGGATACATCTGATCAGGTCCCAGGGCTTTATTCAACTTGATGCGATTCAAGACATCCAGTAACACCTCCACTGTAACATGGATACTTTTCAAGTTCTCTCTGTTTATTTCTCCAAACTCTCGAGCTTCCATATCTTTCTCCAGTAAAAATGACGTGAAATATTTCCATATCTTTCCCACCCCTGGTGGTTCCATAGACAGCCTCGTTAATCTTTAAGGGGTCCTATTCTCTGGTCCAGTTAATCTTTTGTCTGTGATATATTTGTTTGATCTCTTTGGATTCTACTTAAACCATTTCCTGAAGCTATTTCATGTCAAACAGCATCAGCAGCAAGCAACAGAGCTAAACGATCCCACAACCAATAGATCAGATCGGAGCTCTGCAGTTCTGCCACACCCAGTTGTGAACGGTGATGGACAATTAAATAACTCACTGGAGGAAACATCACAGATAT
Organism: Chiloscyllium punctatum; assembly: GCF_047496795.1. Classification (NCBI taxonomy): domain Eukaryota; kingdom Metazoa; phylum Chordata; class Chondrichthyes; order Orectolobiformes; family Hemiscylliidae; genus Chiloscyllium; species Chiloscyllium punctatum. The sequence goes on along the minus strand of NC_092769.1, from coordinate 43,262,154 downwards.
CCCCACCCTTACCGGTGAAGGGGTCTCACACGCCCACGCACCAGATAAGATGACAGCATTTGCAGCAATCTTCAGCCAGAAGTGCAAAGTGGGATGATCCATCTCAGCCTTCTCCAGTGATTTCCAACATCACAGATGTGAGTTTTAAGCCAGTTTGATTCAGTGTGAATAACATCAAGAAATGGTTAAGTAGTGCAAAGGCTACGGGCCCTACCAATATTCTGGCAATAATACTGATGGTTTGAGCTCCAGAACTTGCCACCCACCAAGCTAAGGACCGCTCCAGCCCTGGCATCTAGCGACAATGTGGAACCTTGCCCAGGGATGTTCAGCACAAAAACACAGGGCAATGCAACCCAAGCAATTTCCATCTATCAGTCCACACTCGATCAGCAGTAAAGTGATGGAAGATGTCATCAACAGGGGTATCAAGCAGCATCTGCACAGCAATAGCCAGCTGAGTGACACTCATTTTAGGCTCCACCAGGGTCACTCAGCTCCCGATTGTGTTACGGGCCTGATTCACAACCTGACAACCAGCTGAATCCCAGAGGTGAGGTGAGGGTGACAGCCCAGTCCCACTCCAAGATCACTATTTCTAGCTGATTCTACCCTTGTCTCAGCTCATATGCTGTCATCCACCTTGTGTTATCTCCAGACGTCAGTATCCAAACACACTCCTGGCCAGCTTCCCACATTCAATCTCCCTGTAATCTTAAGAAAAACTAAATCTCTGCTGCCCAAGTACTCCCTCGTACCAAAACTTGTTGATCCATCACAAGGCTCCTATTCATAATCAACAACATAGAGCCACAGAGATGTACAGAATGGAATCAGACCCTTCAATCCAACCCGTCCATGCCAACCAGATATTCCAACCCAATTCCGTCCCACCTGCCAGCATCCGGCCCACATCCCTCAATTTAAAATTCTGACCCTTGATTTAATTCCTGATTGTGATCATCCCTAGCTTGCCGCATCAGACCTCCGTGAAGACCTCGACAACCCATTCTGTTCGAGACTCCCAATGATCTATTAATTCATTACTTCACCTGTGTGGCTGCTTTTACAGTTGCCAAAGCATCATTTTCTGAAATTCGCAGCCAAAACCTCACAGGTCTGCTTTCCTCCTTTAAGACATTCCTCAAAGCCTGCTTATTTGGCAATGCTTTTGGTCACCTGACCTAATACCATCAGTCTCTGACCTTATGTCTAAAGTTCCCAATAATATTTTTGTGAAATTATAAGCATGATGATAAAACTACAAACTGTTCTTGATTTGGACATTACCTTCAAATCATCACTGTTGCTGTAATGAATACTCTGTAATATCTCTTACCTAACCACATTGTGGGAGTACCTTCACCACACAAACTGCAGCTGTACAAGAAAGTCAAACATCACCCTCTCCACAAGCAACAGGACTTTGGCATTAATCACTGGTATCTGTGGAAGGAGAAACACAGTTGATGTTTCAGGGAGTGCAAAACAGATTACAGGGAATGAAAATGGTGCAGAATTTGATAGTCCGAAATGGAAGGAAAATACACTTGCTTATTGGAAAAAAGAATTCTTGAGTGTCAAAGATTTTCCAGAAAGAAAATTAATAAGCAGCACATGGTCAGGGGCTGGGCGGCAGAGAAAAATTAACTTACAAAAATGTCTGTAAAAGTAATCGTAAAATACGAAACAGACCAAAAATACACCCATTGTTTGATACTGAGCAAGCTAGATATTGACAAAGTGCTCATAAGGGAGCCCAGAGATGAAGTATAGCTGTAGAAGCTGTTATGATCCCACAGTCATAGAGACGTATTGCACCGACACAGACCCTTCGGTTTAACTCATCCTTGCCAACCCGGTATCCGAACCTAGTCTATTCCCATTTGCCAGCACTTGGCCCATATCCCTGTAAATGCTTCCTAATCATATCATGTGTCTATTTAGATGCCTTCAACATGTTTTAATTGTACTAGCCTCCACCACTTCCTCTGGCAGCTCATTCCACCCACTGCATGAAAGAGTTGTTCTTTAGCCCCCTTTGAATTTTTGCCCCGTTAACCCTAAAGCAATGTCCTCTACTTTTGGACACCACTACTCCAGGGAAAACACCTTGTTCATTTACCCTGTTCATGCTCCTCATGATTGTATAAATCTCCATAACATCACCGCTCAGCCTATGGCACTCCAGGGAAAACAGCCCCAGCCTTTTATGCCTCATCCTGTAGCTCAAATCCTCCAACCCTAACAACATCCTTGTAAGTCTTTTTTGAAACCTTTCAAGTTTCACAGCACCCTTCTGATAGGAGGCAGGCCAGAATTGCACACAATATTCCAAAAGTGGCCTAATGAATGTCCTGTACAGCAACATGACCTCCCACATCCGATATTCAATGCTCTAGCCAATAAAGGAAAATACACTGAACACCTTCTTCATCATCCTATCTACCTGCAACTTGACTTGGAAGTACTGTGAACCTGCAGTCCAAGGTCTCTTTGTTCTGCAAACGTCTCCAGGGCCTTTCCATTCAGTGCATAAGTCCTGGGCTGAAAAACGTATTGCTGGAAAAGCACAGCAGGTCAGGTAGCATCCAAAGATCGGGATAATCGACATTTCGGGCATGAGCCCTTCTTCAGGAATCCTGAAGAAGGGCTCATGCCCGCAATGTCGATTCTCCTGATCTTTAGATGCTGCTTGACCTGCTGTGATTTTCCAGCAACACATTTTTGAGCTCTGATCTCCAGCATCTGCAGTCTTCACTTTCCCCTAGAGTATAAGTCCTGCCTTGACTTGCTTTTCCAAAATGCAGCATCTCACATTTATCTAAATTAATGCTCTAGCCAATAAAGGAAAATACACTGAACACCTTCTTCATCATCCTATCTACCTGCAACTTGACTTGGAAGTACTGTGAACCTGCAGTCCAAGGTCTCTTTGTTCTGCAAACGTCTCCAGGGCCTTTCCATTCAGTGCATAAGTCCTGGGCTGAAAAACGTATTGCTGGAAAAGCACAGCAGGTCAGGTAGCATCCAAAGATCGGGATAATCGACATTTCGGGCATGAGCCCTTCTTCAGGAATCCTGATCAATATTTCACTGTAACCTGAGGTAACCTTCTTCCCTATGCACAATACCTCCAATTTTGATTGACCTGCAAACTCAGTTACGATAGCAAGTCCTTTAAATGAATGACGAAACAAATCCAGAAATAAACATTCATTACTCTGAGTTTGAATGTACTCTGTGTAAATCCTGCCCAATGACTCTGTACCAGAGAAAGGCTGCACATGCGCCTGGCTGCACCTTGCCCCCTACAAAGATGGCGGCTGCGCACGTGTCCAGTGAATCGTTGCCCCGAATAAAGATGGCGGTGCTCACTCAGGCCTGCAGCCGCGCTGAGGCAATTTCCCTTTTACTACAAACACGGGACTGGGAAGTTCAAATTTGTGTTTTCCGACGTGCACAACATGCTTGTAAAACCTCTCCCCTCATAGCAATACAGTTTTTCTCCCGTTTCCCTCTGTTTATTTGTTTCTTTCCTTACCGTATCCTTTCGCTCCATAACTTCCGGAAAATTCATTACAGCGACTCTCCGCTGCGCGCGAGGGTAACCACGTGGTTTAGTCTAGTTCTGCCCCTAGTTCACTTCGATTGGTTGGAGGACCAACCTCCCCTGGTCCTCCAGTTCCGCCCACCGTCCTTTCATTGGTCCGGTGCTGACATCAATCACCCCTGGTCCCTTTGTTGGCTCGAGCATGCACTGTGCGTCCTGCTTTCGCTGATATGTTGGATAATGCGATGGGAGAGTTTACTGAGGGGAAGGATCCCTTTGTGTGAGCTCTGCAGTAGATTTCCTTTATACATGGAGGGAATTGCCTTCCTACTCATGACTGTATAGCTGTGATTGATGAACCAATGCCAAATGATCCAGTACATAAACACACCATTTTCACAACATCTGAGATCTTCAGCACATTGTATCACACTCTTCTTTGGAGATAAAAAAAGCATGAAATGGAGCCTCAAGGAATCGGATCCGGAGTAGGGCATTCATTCCCTTCGGCTTGTTCCCCCATTCTATCAGATCATGGCTGGGCCAACCCAGACCTCAACACCTCTTTTATGCTTGATCCGCATAGCCCTCAACTGCTCAATATTTCAAAAATCTATCTGCCCTCTTTTAGAATAATTTGAGACAGAATCATAAATTCCCTACTGTGTGGAAACAGGCCCTTCAGCCCAACAAGCCAAGCTGACCCTCTGATGACGAACCCAACCAGATCCATTCCCCTTCCACATTTAACTTTCACAATTTTTGGTGCTAGAAAATTCTAGCCATTCACTGAGAGAAAAAAATTCTTTACATTTTTTACAAAATGAATGTTCCCTTATGTAATGTTTAGTTTGAGACTTCATTGGTGCTAGAAGATCGAGTCAACATCTACCCTGTCAAGCTCCTCAGAACCTTGTTTCCATAAGATCACCCCTTATATTATGTGGGTGGCACAGTGGTTAGCACTGATATCTCACAGTGCCAAAGACCTGGGTTTAATTCCTGCCTCAGGTGACTCTCTGTGTGGAGTTTGCACGTTGTCTGCGTGGGTTTCCTCCGGGTGCTCCGGTATCCTCCCACAATCCAAAAAAAGTGCAGGTTAGGTGAATTGGCAATGCTAAATTGCCTGTAGTGTTAGGTGAAGGGGTGAATGTTGGGGAATGGATCTGGGTGGGTTGTGCTTCGTCAGATCGGTGTGGACTTGTTGGGCCAAAGTGCCTGTTTCCACACTGTATGTAATCTGTTTGTCGAGATTCTATTGAATAATGACCTAACCTGTTTAGCTATTCTTGATAGGTCAACCTTTTCATCCTTGAAGCGGCTAGCTGAATTTTTTTTGAATTGTCTCCAATACTGGTTTATCCCTTATTAAATATGGGAGCTAACATTGTGTACAGTACTCCAAGTGAGGTCTCAGCAACAGCCAGTGTGGTTAACCAATCCTCACTCCATGCAAATAGGTTACCCCTGACACAGTGAGCTCCTGTATTATGCAATTAACTTTTCTATAGCACCTTATCATATGCATTTTTTAAAACCCAAATACAGAACATCATTGGATTGCCCTTTATCAGCCCTGCTTGTTATCTCCTAAATGAACTGTTGCAAATTTGTCATAGTGTCTCTTTCACAAAACCCAGTCTACAATGTTAAATGATAAGCTTTTCTAAATGTCCTGCTATTTATTACTTTAATATTCGACTCTGCCATATTACAAACACAGACATTAAACTAACTAATCTATAGTTTCCTGATTTCTGTCTCCCTTCCCTTCTTGAACAGGTGCATCAATCCACTGGATTTTTCCTGTATCCACTGATTCTGGAATATTCCAATTGATGCCTTGAATATCTCTGCAGTCAGTTGCCCTAAAAGTGTTTGATCCAGGCCATTAGGTCCTGTCTGCCATTAGTCCTATTAGTTGGTCAATACTTTGTCCCTTGTGACAAAGACTGTTATAACATTTTTCTACTCATGATTAACTTGCTTATTTGCTACCTTTAGGATGATAACGGTATCCTCCTTCATGAAGATCAATGTAAAATATAGGTTTAAATTATCTGCTGTTTCCCTGTACCCATGATCAATTCCACAGTCAGAACCTCCAAGGGTTCGATGCTGACGTTAGATACTCAATTTTTATATTCCTGTACAACTCTCGCCATTCATTTTTGTTTCTTGTCAATTTAATTACATGATCAGTTTTCTCCCTTTTTAGTCATCCGCGGCTATGTCATTCTTTTCCTTGTGGGTACTGCTCTTGACTGCCTTTGTTACCCACGGGCGGTTCACCTTTCTCTTCGCGTTCTCCTTTTTGCTTCAAATTAACTTTTGCTAAGAATTATGTAAAACAAAACTCATCATATTACAGTGACTGAGCATGTGATTTTTTTTAAACATTGGATGCCTTAATGTTCTCATTGGGTTTTGCTGTTTCAAAGAAGATCTGAGATCAGCTGCAAAGGAAGTGACAGCTGATTCGCTGTTAATTTCCAAAATTAATTTGAATACTTGCAAAAAGAAATTGTTTGTATTACTGTGAAAGCAGGGATCTAGCCAAATACCTATTTTAAAAAGGTAGCACAGTTGTGATGGGTTGAAGAGGGGCCTCCGATTTCAAAAGCACAATGTGATCCAAGTTGTCTTCTAATCTGTGCTGTACTAATTCTTTCTGATTGAGATGACTGGGTTGGCATGTGCGCAGGTTGTAGCAGGATCTCTGACTGCCACAAACCGATCTGGGGGAACAGCTCCTGTGTCAGTGACAGTGCTGTTGGACTAATAGAGGCAACAACATTCAGACTTCACGAAGCAACTGCGAACCAGGGCTGCAAACCCACAATTCAAAGAACTGCAGGTTAGGTGAATTGGTTATGCTAAATTGCCATAGTGTCCAGCGATGCACAGTTTCAGCGCATTAATCAGGGGTAAACATTGAGGAATAGGTTTGGTTGGGATACTCTTTGCAGGGTTGGTGTGGATTTGTTGGGCTGAAGGGCGTGTTTCCACAACGTAGGGATTCCTTGCTATGAGTAATTTTGGGGATCTAACAGAATCCTGGAATTCAGAGGGTTCACTGTTAGTTAAAATAGTATTGTGCACTCAGCTTATGCTACCTTCTGAAGCAGTTTGAGGTAGACTGCTCTGTGCAATTTTACAGAACAGATGCTCTGGAACCAATCAGGGAACAGCTATTTTAGACCTGATAATATGATTGAATAATGAGCTCAATGTAAAAGACCCTTTTGGTAAGATGCAATGCAGCATGATAGAATTTAGCTTTAGGGTGAGGAATTTGACTCTTCAACTAGTATCTAAACTTAAAGGCAGTGACAAGGGGATGAGGTAGTAGTTCGCTAAACTGGAATGGGACTCTAGTTAGAATGTCAAAGCAGAAGAATATATTCAGTTATTTTATTATTCTCAACAATATATATTAACTTGTAAAAGAAATGCACGATGAACAGCGGTGCATAGCTGAGGGAATTATGAGTGACATCAAATTGAAAGAAAAGATGTACAAAACTGCAAAGATGATGGTAGACAAGAAAGTTTAAAAATTTCAAACTATCGAAGGATGAACAAAACAACAGATGGAAGATATTTTGTCCCTTGTCAGAGAGACTGTTGTAACATCTTTGCTCCCCTTAATACCTTGCTTATTCCCCAGCATTAGGATGGTAACAGCATCTTCCGGATTAGTAAAATAATTGGGCAAATTAACCCACCAGTTACTCAGCCTAAAACACAGTGCTCTTGTGATTCTGTGGTAGTGTCTCCAACTTTGAGCCAGAAGGCCTGGAACTGTCCCACCTCCAGAGGTGTCATAATGCATTGAAATAGTTTGATTGGGAAAGCAATACTGAGACAAACTTCAGTAATTGAATGGACAATCTTGATGGTCTCTGAAAAATCCAAACTTGACTGATTTGTATCCTCACCTGAGGCCTGATCTCAATTAATCTGCCTCATTTAAATGGAATTGCCTTTTCTTGTGTTGAATATAATTGAAGTTTGCCCTGTCTGCATGCCCCCTTGTGCAAAACATGTTGCAATCTGTCAAAGAATAAGATTGAAAACTCAGATCAGCTGATAACCTGTTCAAGGGCTTAAACCAGTGGCCTTTTCCACTGGGACAGTAGGCGCTACAAAATTGATCCCATTTCCCATTAAACTGAGACAGGTGGTGGTGAGCTTCCTGGAATGTCTTTCACTGAAACATTTTTGAATTAAAATAAATTACTTTGGTTGCGGTGCAATTGAATTTAGAGATTTAGTGGGGAGTATCGACTGTCATTTCTTCATTTCATCGCAGAAGGAATGAGAGCAGCCCAACGCCAGCCGAAACGGCCAGATATTAAAATGCGTAACTCCACCTCATTAGCCAGTCTGACTGAGTCATACAGACTCAAACATCATGACTGGAGGTGGGCTTTTTGTGTTCACTGTGGATGCTTTTACAGAGTTCAAAATTAATGCAGAACATATTTCTTGAGAACTGAAAACAACAAATAATGAATATCACAGGAGGGAGCTGATGGCCGAGTGGTATTACTGCGAGGTAAAAACATTGACTGCAGATGCTGAAAACCAAATACTAGATTAGTGGTGCTGGAAGAGCACAGCAGTTCAGGCAGCATCCAACGAGCAGCGAAATCGACATTTCGGACAAATGCTCTTCATCGGGAATAAAGGCAGTGAACCTGAAGCGTGGAGAGATAAACTAGAGGAGGGTGGGGGTGGGGAGAGAGTAGCACAGAGTACAATGGGTGAGTGGGAGAGGAGATGAAGGTGATAGGTCAAGGAGGAGGGGATGGAGTGGTTAGGTGGAAAAGAAGATAGGCAGGTAGGACAAGTCCGGGCAAGTCAAGGGGACAGTTACTGAGCTAGAAGTTTAGAACTAAGGTGAGGTGGGGGAAGGGGAAATGAGGAAACTGTTGAAGTTCACATTGATGCCCTGGGGTTGAAGTGTTCCAAGGCGGAAGATGAGGCGTTCTTCTTCCAGGCGTCTGGTGGTGAGGGAGCGGTGGTGAAGGAGGCCCAGGACCTCAATGTCCTCAGCAGAGTGGGAGGGGGAGTTGAAATGTTGGGCCACGGGGCGGTTTGGTTGATTGGTGCGGGTGTCCTGGAGATGTTCCCTAAACTGCTCTGCTAGGAGGCGCCCAGTCTCCCCAATGTAGAGGAGACCGTATCGGGAGCAACGGATACAATAAATGATATTAGTGGATGTGCAAGTAAAACTTTCATGGATGTGGAAGGCTCCTTTAAGGCCTTGGATGGAGGTGAGGGAGGAGGTGTGGGCGCAGGTTTTACAGTTCCTGCGGTAGCAGGGGTAAGTGCCAGGATTGGAGGGTGGGTTGATTGGGGGCGTGGACCTGACGAGGTAGTTGCAGAGGGAACGGTTTTTGCGGAAAGGGGTGGGGAGGGAAATATATCCCTGGTAGTGGGGTCTGTTTGGAGGTGGCAGAAATGTCGGTGGATGATTTGGTTTATGCGAAGGTTGTTAGGGTGGAAGGTGAGCACCAGGGGCGTTCTGTCCTTGTTACGGTTGGAGGGGTGGGGTCTGAGGGCAGAGGTGCGGGATGTGGATGCGATGCATTGGAGGGCATCTTTAACCACGTGGGAAGGGAAATTGCGGTCTCTAAAGATGGAGGCCATCTGGTGTGTTCTGTGGTGGAACTGGTCCTCCTGGGAACAGATTCGGCGGAGGCGGAGGAATTGGGAATACGGGATGGCATTTTTGCAAGAGGTAGGGTGGGAAGAGGTGTAATCCAGGTAGCTGTGGGAGTCGGTGGGTTTGTAAAAAATGTCAGTGTCAAGTCGGTCGTCATTAATGGAGATGGAGAGGTCCAGGAAGGGGAGAGAGGTGTCAGAGATGGTCCAGGTAACTTTAATTTCAGGGTGGAATGTGTTGGTGAAGTTGATGAATTGCTCAACCTCCTCGCGGGAGCACAAGGTGGCGCCAATGCAGTCATCAATGTAGCGGAGGAAGAGGTGGGGAGTGGTGCCGGTGTAATTACGGAAGATCAACTGCTCTACGTAGCCAACAAAGAGACAGGCATAGTTGGAACCCATACGTGTGCCCATGGCTACCTCTTTGGTCTGGAGGAAGTGGGAGGATTCAAAGGAGAAATTGTTAAGGATGAGGACCAATTCAGCCAAACGAATGAGAGTATCGGTTGAAGGTTACTGTTGGGGACGTCTGGAGAGGAACAAACAGAGGGCTTGGAGGCCCAAGTCATGGCGGATGGAGGTGCACAGGGATTGGATATCCATGGTTAAGATAAGGCGTTGGGGGCCAGGAAAACGGAAGTCTTTGAGATGGTGTAGGGCGTGGGTGGTGTCTCGAACGTATGTGAGGAGTTCCTGGACTGGAGGGATAGGATAGTGTCGAGGTAGGTAGAGATGAGTTCAGTGGGGCAGGAGCATGCTGAGACAATGAGTCGGCCAGGGTGGTCAGGCTTGTGGATCTTGGGAAGGAGGTAGAACTGGGCAGTGCAGAGTTCCCGGACTATGAAGTTGGAAGCTGTGGGTGTGATATGTCCTGAGGTGATGAGGTTCTGTATGGTCTGGGAGTGGGGACACTGCTGGGCAAGGAACAGCTATATTCGAGGCTTCAATCCCACTATCTTGTGAGGACATTTCTTTCCCCTCTGATGTATGGTCCTCACTGAGACAACCCAGGTGGTCCCAGGTATCAATCTTGACCCATGCTGTATTAGTGATCCCTGTAATATCCTCCATTCCCGATCATCTTTCCTCTGTTTGGAATCTCTTCTAGTCCCCACAATGCTCTCTATCTCTGTCAGGTTCTCCAATCCCTAACAACATAATCCCTATACATCTCCAGTAGAAACTAAATTCCTTCATCCTGGTTAACCCCGAGAGTCCTGTTTATCCCTGTAAGCCCCTCCTACCAATACTGCCCTCCATGTAAATGTATTTGCCTTTAACCTCTCCATCCTTTCCTGTCTGGGTAAACGTCTCCAGCTCCTCCAAGTCTTCCTTGTCTGTGAAAAATTATTCACTCCATTGAGCTGTCCCGATCTGTGTAATCCCTTCCAGATCTAAATACCTCCCTGTCTTTGAAACTATGTCAGGCTCCTACCTGAGAATCTCACTATCCGTGTAATCTCCCAAGGAACCCCTGACTTCAGGAACCCCTCCACCTGATAACATTCTCCACGTCTGTAGAAATCTTCCAGTTCAACCGTCCCTATCATGGAACTTTGTCTCTATAATCCTAATGATGATGATAAACTCTTCCTCTCTAAAGTGCACTCAATCTCTGTAAACTCTGCTGGTCCCTGCTCCCCTCCGTGTGCATGTAATCTGCTTCAGTCACTACATATCTTTATATCTTTAACGTCCTCCCCATGTGACTACACTATTTATTTCCGTTACCTTCATGAGCTTCCGTAATTCTCACCGACTCTCACCATGTCCCATCCCTATATCCCTCCGTTTTTCTGAAAAGTCCTCCTGATTCATAAAACCCTCCCTAAATTTGTCTCCTGTTCCAGCCTCCACATCTCTCCCTGGAGCAGTCAATGCTGCTCCAATAACCTCAAAGCCTCCTGGTGTTTCTAACTCCCTTTAGTTGTGAAACTCTCCCCATGTCTGTAATATATCCTGCAGTGTCAAAAGCTCTCCCTATATTTGTATGGTCCTCCAATCCCTACAATTGCCCCTGTTTTTGTAACATTATCCCGCACCTTGAAACCTCCTGATTGCCGAACCTTCTTCAGGCTCTGCACTTTCTCTATTTCTGCTACTTTCTCCTGCTCTTAGAACACTCTCTCTCTGTATGATCCCCTGCAGTCTCTGTAGCCATCCGTATCTCAAACCACAAGCTGCCTCCACAACCTTCCCCACACCTTTTCCTGCTTCCAGTCCCTTCAGCACCTTCTATAACTGCAAACTGCCCGTTTGCCAAGGCTACTCCAGTTCCTACAATGTCTGTCAGAATCTGATGCCCACACTCTCTCTAATCTGCAAGTGTCTCTGTAATCTGTTAATATCTGCAGCCACCACTACTGTCCGTAACTTTCTTCGGTCTTCCAGTCCCATTAAGCTTCCCATTCTTGCATTAACTAAAGCCTGTGTATCTTAGTACTGCCTAAAAACGTGCATGTCTATGTAAACTGTTCCAACCCCTCACTATCTCCATAAACACCTGCTACCCCTAAATCCATCTCTATTTGTATTCCCTCTTCTAGTCCTGTCAAAACCCCCAATCTATGGAGCCCATTTGATCTTCCCTTGTTGGGTAATCTCTTGAAGTTCCAGGTGATTTCCCAATTTTAGCAGTTTCCCCAATCTTTATGACTCTCCAATTCCGATCAGACTCACTTTCAATGCCAGTTTATCTAGTATCAAAACCTACCTATAATCTGCTTATTCTTCTCCAATTCTTAGAAATTAATCTCTTTACATTTCACCCTAGTTCTCCCCCAACCCTCCCAACCACAGGAACCTCTTTCAGTTTGAGCAACCCTCCCCATCTGTGTCATTGTCTCTAACCCAGTAACCTGGCATTCTCCATTGCCTTCCTATCTATGAGCCTTCAGAACCTAGAAGCCTTCGAATATCTGTAAACATCTTCCGTCACTACAACCTTCCATACCTCTCTCAGGACTCTTCTCTTGGAAACACCCCCTGTCTGTCCCTCTCAGTCTGCCTGCCTCACCCTACACCCATCCCAATCCCTATCTCCAGAATTAAATCCAGCTCCCTCTATCTCTGTAAATTCCTCAAATCCCCAAACACCTTTGTCCCGCTGACATTCTTGATCAGATGTACTCTGTTTAACTCTAACATCCTTGTGTCCCTGTAAGCCTCCCTATCTCTGTAACCTTTATCCATCTGTTCAAACCCCCACTACTGAGGAATGACTCCCTGTATTCGCCATAAGGGAGAAGGAAAGACAGTGAACAGATATGATGGAACTGTCATTCCGGAGATGTAGCTGCAGAATCACCATCGCTGGGAAGGGAATATTGAAGGGTTGTTGGGATCTATACAAAAAGGCAACAAGTTGTGAAGAAAGGATGAGGTTAATGCATTAATGAGACAGTCATATGGATCTGAAGATCAAATGTTGGAGTCTGTTTGGGTGGAGCAAGCAGCAACAACGGTTAGCAGGAATTATTTTATGGGCACCAGAAAATGATGGTAATGTCAAGATGGTTATGATCAGGACACTGAATATACTTGGAGCAAGGGCAGTATAGTTACTGTGGGTGACGGTGGTCTCCATCCCGACTGGATAACTAATGAATATCAGGGCTATAATGGATGGAATCCTGGATTGATTACGAGATGGTTTTCTCTAACATCATATCAAGGAGCCATCAACAAAACTGTCTATTGTAGATCAAATACTGTGTAATAATAAATATCTAAAAATCCTAATCTAAAGGTGTTTTTTTTGAGCAGAGACCCACAATGTTGTAATGTAGATGCTCAGTTTGAGCTAGGACCATGAGAAGTAGGAGTGAAATTAGACCATTTGGCCCATTGAGGATGCTCTGCCTTTCAATCTGATCATGGCTGACCTGATACTCTTCAAATCTACTTTCCTGCCTTTTCCCCAAGCCCTTGTTTCCCTGATTCATTAACATCTGACCATCTCTGCTGTAAATATTCTTAATGACCCAGCCTCGACAGCCCCCTCCAGTCAGGAATTCCCACAGAGTCACTACCCTCTGAGTGAAGACATTCCTCCTCATCTCCATCTTAAATAGGTGAGCCCTTGATGGGATTTTAGGGTCTCTGGTTCCAGATTCTCACACAACTGAAACGAAGGGAAATGACAAAGATAATTATTGGAGGTGAAATGAAAATTGGTGGAGATGGGGTTAAGGAACAAGAATGTCCAAGGTTGCAGAGCTTTACAGATCAGTTGGAAAGATGTGCAGAGAAATGGCAAATTGAGTTTAATCTGGACAAGTGTGAGGTGATGTCAGATTCAAGCGGAAATTAAGGACACTGAGGGAAGTTGATAAATAGAAAGATCTTGGTGCAAGACATTAACTCCCTGAAAATGACAACAGAAGTGTTTCAGACAGGAAAGAAAACAAATAGAACACTGGCCTTCATCGGTCACAGCGTTGGGTATAGTGGTTGGCATCTGATGTTGTAATTGTATTAAACTTCTGCTTGGCCACATTTGCAGTACTGTGTGCTGTTCTCATCTCCACGCAATAGGAATTATGGGGAGACTTTGGAGAGGGTACAAAAGGTGTTTATCAGCACGTTGCCTGTGTTAGGTTTTTCATGGTGTGTTAGGTGTAAGAGGAAATTAAACAAAGTTGGATTGTTTTGCGAGAGTATCAGAGGCTGACAGGAGACCAGGTACAGAGGATGTTTAAACGAGATGTGTATGACAAGTTTTTTTTAATATAGAGAGTGGAGGTTACCGAGGGATGTCGTAGCAACAGAATGTGAATAAAGTTTCAAAGTGGCATTTAGACAGAAACATGAACAGGGATACGGGATATGGACCATGTGCAGGCAGATGGTATGTGTTAGAATAGAATCTTGCACAGCACAGCCATGGTAGGCCGAAGGGCCTGTTGCTGTGCTCTACTGTTCTATTTTCTAACTTCACAGCATCTGCCCGATCAGAGACCCTCAGAATCTTGGATGGTTCATTCCATTTCTCTCTCATTATCTAAACTTCAATGGGTTCAACCTCAATCTACTTCACCTATTCTCACTAGAAAATCCCTCCATTCCCAGGATCAGCCGAGTGACCCTTCTCTGACCTGCCTCCAATGCAACAGTATCTTTCCTTCGGGCACTCAAACTGTTCATAATATTCTAGGTATTGTCTGACTTGAACCATGCCTAATTTTAGCTAGATCTGCCTATTTTTAGACTCCATTCCCTTTGTAATAAATGCCAGCATTTGATTTGACTTCTCTATTACCTGCTGACCTTGGAAGCTAACCTTTTTAGATTGATGAACAAGAACTCCCATAACCCTTTCTCCTGCCAGTCTGAAACCAAATAGTGTTAGCCTGACATTAAGTCGGGAGCATATTAAAATTGTTCGAAAGGATATTTTAAAATAAAATAACTGGCCACTTAGAAACACATTTTATAAAAAAGACTTTGTTTTTGAGCCTGTTGGATTTAATTGGTTTGTGTGAATATAAATGGCTGAATTGAATGGGTATAGAAGGGGTGTAGTGGTACAGGGGAAATGGTGTCTTTGAATTATCAGAAGCCTTTACACAAATTTCAATAAGGGCTAATGAGTAACTTGGTAGAGAATAGGGCCTCTGAAATATGAATAAGTTCGCCTATGTGTGGAACCAGAGGAGGTGGGTGAGATATTAGACAAAATAGTGTTGTCAGTATTTACTGTGGCGAAAGACATGGAAGTTAGGGAAAATGGGGAAGTAAATAGTGATGTCTTAGAAAGAATCCTCAACAGAGAAGAGAAAGTGCTGGAATCTTAAAACAAATAAAGTTAGATCAATCCTCAGTAGCTCATTAGGTGCATCCTAGAATATTGTGGAAATCTAGGGAAGAAATTGCACTGCCCCTAATAGAAATATTTATATTATCAACAGATGCAGTGCGGTGCCGGAAGACTGGAGGGAGGATAATGCTGTTCCATCACTTAAGAGCTGCAGGGAAAAGCCAGGAAATTACAGCCCAGTGAGCCCAGTGGTAGGGAAGTTGTTGGAGGAGATTATGAGAAAACGGTACCACATATATTAACAAAGGCAAGGGCTGATTAGAGATAGTCAGCATGGCTTTGTGAGTGGAAAACCGTGTTTCACAAATCGGATTAACTCTTTGAGGAGGTAGACAAGAGATCGATGAAGGCAGACCAGTGAACATTGTCCACATGGACAGCAAAGCATTTAACATGGTTCGAAGGGATTTCGAACATCTTGTCAAGAGGAAGAAGGAAGCTTATTTTAGGTTGAGGAAGCAAGGGTCAGAAAGCTTTTTCGAGGGTAACATAGAGCAGAACGATGGCTCAGTGGTTAGCACTGCTACCTCATAGCACCACGGACTCCATTTTGATTCCAGCCTCAGGCGACTGTCTGTGTGGAGTTTGCACATTCTTCACGTGTCTGCGTGGGTTTCCTCCAGGTGCTCCGGTTTCCCCCCACATCCCAAGGATGTGCATGTCAGGTGACTCAGCCAAGATAAATTACCCATAGTATTCACGGATGTATAGGTGTGGCGCATTAGTCAGGGCAATTGGGGAGTAATAGGGTGGGGGAATGAGTCTGGGTGGGATACTGTTTGCAGGGTTGATATGGAGGTGTTGGACCAAATGGCCTGTTTCTATACTGTAGGGATTCTCGAAAGTACCAGGAAGGAACTTAGGAGTGGACTTAGGACAGCTAGAAGGAGACATGAAAAATCATTGTTGGGAAGGATTAAGGAAAACCGTAAGGCAGTCTCCACTTAAGTGAGGAACAAGAGGATGGCCAGAGTGAGAGTAGGGCCTGTCAGGGATAATGGAGGGAACTAGTGCCTGAAGTCGGAGGAGGTTGGGAAGGACCTCAATGAATCCTATGCCTCAGTATTCACTGCTGAGAGGGACATTTGTGAGGACAGCCTGAAACAGGCTGATATACGTGAACAGATTGATGTTAAGAATGAGGATATGCTGAGAATTTTGTAAAAGATAAGGATAGATAAGTCCGCTGAACCAGATTGGATGTGCCCAAAGTTACTGCACGAAGCGAGGGAAGTGATTGTTGCACTTTGGCGATGACCTTTGCACCCTCACTGTTCACTGGAGTCGGACCAGATTAGAGAGTTGCAAATTTTATTCCCTTGTTGAGGAAATGGAATCCTGGGAATTACAGACCTGTCAGTCTTATGTCTGTGGTGTGCAGATTATTGGAGAGGACTCCGAGACAGGATTTATAATTCCTTGGCAAACCATAGTTTGATTACAGATAGTCAGCATGGCTTTGTAAGGGGCTGATCATGCCGTATAAATCTTATTGAAACTTTTGAGAATGTGACAAAATACCTTTTAGACTCAATTCAGAAAGTACAGAGACATGGGTTGCCGGGAAACCTCTCTTTCTGGACATGGAATTAATGGCCCCCAGAAGACAGAGGGTGATTACAGATGAAAAGCATTCATCCTCGAGCTCAGTGACCAGTGTTGTTCTGCAGGGAGAGGTGCGAGGACCTCTGCTCTTTGTGAGTTTATGAATGACTTGGATGTGTGAGTGGAAGAGTGAGTTAGTAAGTTTGCCAATGACACAAGCGTTGGTGGAGTGGTGAATAGTGTGGAGAACTGTTGTTGTTTGCAACGGGGCAATGACAGGATGCAGAGCTGGGCTGACAAGTGGCAGATGGAAGTCAATCTGGAAAAGTGTGAAGTCATTCATTTTGAAAGATTGAATTTGAATACAGAATGCAATGTTAAAGGCAGGATCTTTGGCATTGTGGAGGAACAGAAGGATCTTGGGTAACAGGTCCAGAGATCCCTCAAAGTTTGCCACCCAAGATGATAGGCTTGTTAAGAAGGAATATATTGTGTTGGATTTCATTAGCTGGGGGATCGAGTTTTAAAGCTGCGAGGTTATGCTGTAGCTCTATAGAGCCCTGTCTGGACCCCACTGGTAATATTGTGTTCAGTTCTGGTCTCTTCATTACAGGATGGATGTGAAAGCTTTAGAGAGGGTAAAGAGGAGATTTACCAGGATGCTGCCTGTACTGGAGGGCATGTCTTATGAAGAAAGGTTGAGGGAGCTAAGGCTTTTCTCATTGGAGTGAAGACGTGTGAGGATGACTTGGCAGAAGTGAACCAGATGATGAGAGGCACAGAAAGAGTAAATAGTGAGAGACATTTTTTTTACCCTGACATAAATAGCTATTACAAGGGGGTGTAATTTTAAGGTGATTAGCGAGTATTTAAGGGGAGATTTCAGAGGTAGGTTCGTTACATACAGAGTGGTGGGCGAGTGGAATGCACTGCCAGAG